>NC_046160.1:78911940-79211940 GCF_011064425.1 Rattus rattus | reverse complement strand
TAATTGGCAAGAAAGAGACATATTCATGGATATCTGACACCCTGGTTGGCAAGTTAAGACCTGAATATTAGACAAGGCAAATCCACTGCCACAGTTGAATACCCTAACCAATGGGAGGAAGATAAAGTACACCAAAGCCATGTTCCTAAGGAAACCTCCAATCCCTAAATCTTGATAAGTGGAATAACTTGGCACAGATGTTTGCAGACATCAGGCTTACAAAACCCTATAAGGCCTTAACTCAGGGTCATAGTTTAGTTCCCAAATCCGGACCATGGCCCCTGATCAATCAGTCTGGGGCATATGCCCAATAAACTATACATGTCTGAGTTATATCGGTGTTCATGTTGTTTCTGATGTGATTCCTGGACCACAACGCTGGAGACAGAGCTCTGGGCCTTTGTAAGTGCAGCAACTGCTTCTAACCACTGAGCAAGCTCTTCAGTCCCGCTTCTGGACTTTGAGAAAGGAAGTGGGCTGAGCACAAACATGTGTACAGTAATCCACTGCTTCTGCTCCTGACTGGGGATGTAGTTGCTTTGTGTTCCCCTCACTGATGAACTGGGGTCTGGAATTGCAGCCTAAGTTGATCACTTTCTCCCACTGACTGCTTTTTGTTGTGGTGTTTAGTCACAGCAAAGGACACAAAACTAGGATAGGCATGATGATTCATATCTCATTTTTTAATTGTTAGAAAACATGACCACTTACTTTGCTATGTGCACAATGACAGAATATTAAAAACACTTAAACCTCAAAGTCATACAAAGAGACTTTCATAACATACTGAAGGAAATTTTCAAAAATATGTTTAAAATATTGTGGCTAAACTTACACTGGACAAAAAGAGGAGCATTTTGAACAATACACATAGTAGCAGAATGCATTGACACTCCAGATATATGTCACCTAGTGAGTCTACGATAATACACACACAAAAGAGAAGGTGGAAATCACTGTTGAGTGCTAGGTGAAAATCCTATTATGATTTTCTTGTTCAGGGTATACCGGAGATAAGAAAAGAGCTGATGAAGGGAAGTTTCTCTCGACACAAGTTCTCTAATTCATAACAGAAAGGGGAGAAGAATAATTACAATGTCACACTAATGGAGTGATGGCTCTAGACAATGACCAATCCCCTAAATAACAAAAGATACCCAGGTTCCTCTGGGTGTGGGGAGGCTCTATGAAATATCTCTGCCCGAAAATTGAACCTGAATTTGATCAATTCCTTTAATCCAAATGCCTTTTAGGATAAATACAGGTCTCAGAGGAGAATGTTAAATGATGCCACTATGTTAAAATCAGCAAAATTCGCAAAATGAAAAATCCTGCAGCTGATCCTAGTTTCTTCAACAAATAAATTACAAGGGGAGCAGGAGACAAGCAGGGAACACAGCGATGAATTTCAAACTCCTGTCTTCTACTCGTAGCCAGATGGTATTACTTTAGGAGTTTAATACATTGACAGTTTTTAAGTAGCTGCTTTATAGGGATGCATGCAGCACTCTTCTCTGAAACTACATGAACACAGTGTTAGGTGAAAGCTCTTGACAATGAAATGAGATTCACTTAGATATTAAAGTTGTTGATGCTGAAATGTCTTCATAGAGGATCTGGTATAGTATGCCACCTAGCTTCACATGTTTACAATCACACTTAAATAAAGGCTTCTTAGGGTCTTCTGCTAAATCACAATTTGATTGTAATAGCACATCTGATTAAATAAAGAACGATGACCAGCTGGTGATCCAGCCCCAAGGATGAGCACAAGAAGAAAACAGGCCACTTGACTGGCATGAGATGGCCTGAGTGCCCAGAGTGATGCCCTTCCCTGCCTCAGCCCTTACCATCTGCAGTAGTAGGAAGGGCTGCCCCCTCCCCAAGGCAGGAGAGCTGGAGAGCTAACCAACTGGCTGTAGTACTCAGGCCAACTGGCCCTGCACTTTACCTGGGCAATACAGTGGAGCTGGCTCAATGGTGAGCCCACTCCCATTGGGAGTGCAGGAGAGCCCCTGGTGGTTGCAGCACTTACAGAGCCCTGTGTCTTGACTGAACAGCACAGTGGAGCTGGCTCTGAAGGCCTGAGAGCCTAAGAGCTGACCCTGCCTCCTGTTGATGGTAGAATTGGGTGTCCTGGCCACAGCACCACTGAAAAGCTTGCCCTGATGTTGAGGATGATGGAGGGCTGGCACAGCTCAGTTACAACCCAGACACAGATTCAGGGCTCTGAGTTGGTCCGTCCCTAAATTTATATCATCTGGGTACTGTTGAGACCAGTGAAAGGGCCAGTCCTCCTGATACAAGGCTGCAGAATCTCCATGACACAGGGTAACATGAGGATAACTGAGAAGAGTCCCACTTAGGAACCAATATTGATGGTGTCACAGAAGCCAGAGATCTCAAACCAGACCAATGACTCATTGAAATGAACATTTGCAAGTGAAAATGTGTGGACAGAGGGATATACTGTGGGATATGCTGTGACAAACTGCAGCTTGCATGATGATGGCATATTTTCTATGCTTTGGGGTTTGTTTGGTTTGTTTTGATTTGTGTGTGTGTGTGTGTGTGTGTGTGTGTGTGTGTGTGTGTGTTATTTAATTTAAGTGAGAAGCAGCAAGGACAGAGGATGAATATGAGGAGATGGGAAGATGAGCAGAACTGAGGTGCATGGTGTAAAACATACAAAGAATGAATGAAGTTTAAAAAAAATACAATCTAAAAAAAAAAAGTTTGCTATTATCAACCTTGGGGCATCTGAATTGTCTTTCAGTGTAACTTAATAAAAGAAAAAAGTATTTATAAAATATCAAAAAAGTAAAAATGGAAAGGATAACCAGGACTACCGAGATTGCTCAGTGGTTAAGAGCATGTGTCGCTCTTACAGAAGATCTAGGTGCTGTTCCCAGTACCTACATAATGGCTCACAACACATCTATAGAGACACTGGTTCCAGGGGATCTAACACCCTGTTCTGACCTTGGCTGCACATGGTGCACAGATATCCATGCAGGCAAACAGTTATCCAATATTAAAGAAATAAACCTAAAATAAACTTAAATGATAACAAATGTTTGTTTATAAAATGATCATTGATTGCCTTTTAATTTGATTATCATATCATTTACTGCAAACATTCTTTCTCTACCTAATTTTCAGTGCATCCGTCTTCCTGTATATAGCAATGGTAGCTGTCATTCACTGAGAGTCACCTACTCAGATATGAGTTCAAAAGCATTAAGAAGTAACACTGACTGATGGTGGTTTATTTAGCAGTTTCTATTTTGTGTATCATATGTGTCTTTAGAACTTAATAGTAAACTTCGAATCATACATCACTTTCCTTAGAAGATTGAATGCTATTCTGCAACGTTTACTGTTTCAGTGTGAAAATCGATGTCTCAATATTATGAACTTACCCTGTATTTAGCCACCAGCCATTTAGGAGTCTATCTTTTCCCTATCTTATTATATCATAAACAATTCAATTAATTACTTGGAATCCTGCCTGGCTTTGTTAAATCCTTACTGGGCAGATGGAAGAGACTAGATGGTGAGCCTCCTTCTCTGCTCCCCTTAGCTGGGATTCTGGAGCATTAAAGTGAGGGCTGGCACCAGTCCAGATCCCCATGCTTGTGTGAAGACATTTCACTGACTGAGCAATGGCTCTAGTCCACAGATTATTACATTCTTTTGAGTATTTAAACATATATTCCATGTTTCTATTTACTTGGCTAAGAATACAGTATTGGTCATAGTTTAAATTTCACACATCTTTTTCACCACAACTGACAATTTAAACTTAATTCCATGAAAAATATTTAAAGAACATGCATGCTGAAAGAAATTTAAGGATACAGTTACTTCTGGTATGCATTTTGGGGTCCAGCTGTGGTTCCGAGTCCTCTGCTTCCTCCCTCTCAATGCCTCCAGACCACTCTGCACACCGGGCTGGAAGGATGAAGCTGAGGCCAAAATGTGTGGAGTTCTGCAGGATCTAGCTGGGAGTGAATGTTGGAGGCAAGAGCGGGGCGACGGGAAAGGTCTTTTCCAAAGTCCTTAATGTTACATCCCTTTCAGGCCTTCTCTGACCATCTTATGAAACAGCTCTCTGAGACCATCTTAGCTTTTACATATTTCTTTATTCGGGGTGGGCTCGTAGGCGTACACTTATTTAGAGTGAACTAAGGGTTAAATAGTTTGGGGTAAATGGGTGAGAACACATGGTATGCAAAGGTCATGGCTGAGGGCTAAGGTACTGAGAGGTCTCATTAGCATGGGGAGGAATTCCAGGAATCTCGTGTGCAGGACTGCTGACATTCCTCAGGTGGGGTCCAGGATCCCCTAGAGAAGAGTAAGTCCCACAAAGGAGTCCACCATTTTGCACCAAGCTTAGGGCTGTCTGGTAATGTCAGACTTCTACCTTAGCAACTTAGTTTCCTAACAGAGTATGACAGTGGTTATTAGAGAAACGTGAACAAGTGAGAGTAAGCATGTTTCCATAATCCTTTACTTCTGACACTGAAATTTAACTTTTATAATATTTTTTGCAGAAATAAAATACTGCTTTACTTTCTCCTTTTGAAAATTTCATTTTACTTAAAATATGTTACTTATTTTTGGTAATTTCATACATGGATGTAACATATTTAGATCATATCTACCTCCTACATCATCCACAACTCATCGAAGGAGCCTACCCTGCAAAACCAGCCCCGCTAGTCAGGTTCTTACTGTACAGCGTAGCCTGGCCTACAATGCTCTACACATATCAGACTGACCTTGAAAGCACAGCAAACTTCCTGCCTCTGCATCCCAAGAAAGAGCTTGGATTACAAATATGTCACCAAAGTTGTCCAGGTCTTTAAAGTGTTTAGTCGCTTTTAAATGTAAGGTTAGAGGGGTGGGAGAGATGCTTCCACAGTTAAGATTGTGTACTGCTCTTTCAATGGAGTCAAGCTTGGTTTCAAGCACACATTTGCCTGTAACTCCAGCTGCAGGGATCTAATGACATTTTCTGGCCTTTATAGACAACTATATCTGTGTACATACACATACCCCTAATAAATATAAAAGGACTCCTTAAGTGTAAAATTGGCAATGTGGCTCAGTAGTACAGCACATACCAGGGTGTGTGCAAAGCCTTAAGGATCCACACATGACCCAGCAGAAAAAAATTGTCAAAAATGTAAAACCTAGATAAGAACCACATGAAAATAGACGGTGCATTGTATTTAGACTTGTATTGGTTGCTTCTCTGTTGCAGGGAATGCGGGGAGGGGTTTAAGTGTACGTACTAAAAACAATTTAATGAAGAAAGGACTTATTTTTGACTAATGTCCCAGAGGGATCCAGTCCATTATGGCAAAACAACCAGGAAAAACAGGGCCATAAGAGCAGGAAGCAGAGAGATCACATTTCATCCAAACACAGATAGCAGATGGGGAGAGACAGAGACAAGAGGAAAAAACAGAAAGAAAAGACAGACAGACAGACAGACAGACAGAGACAATTACCACAAAGTAGGGTGAGGCTATGCAAACTCTAAGTCTGTTCCAAGTGACATACACCCTCCAGGAGGGTGCACAAAAAAATGTTCTACCTTCTGAAGGCACCATAATCAAGTGTTCAAATATTTAAGCCTACAGGGGACATTTCTCATTCAGACCGCACAGGCTTTTAATTTGGCAATACCTGCTTATCCCAAATTGATTTCTTGCTAATTGCACTTTGTTTCTTGGAGTTCTACAGATGCAGCCTTTATTATTTACATGTTTGCTACTTAGGGAAAAGCATGCTACATGACTGTACAATCAGAAACAAATTAATGTGAAGGACTTCTGATATAGTTCTGCTTGAACATTTTCCTAATACATTGCAAGTATTTAGAATGAAATGAAACCCGACCTATTAGAAGATGTCTAGCTGGGTGTTGGTGGCTCATGCCTTTAATCCCAGTACTTAGTAGGTAGAAGCAAGCAAGTTTATGTGAGTTTGAGGCCAACCTGATCTCCAATGTAGAGTTTGAGGCCAATCTGATCTCCAATGTGAGTTCCAGGACAATCAGGGCTGTTACATAGAAAAACCAGGTCTCAAAACAAACAAATAAACAAACTCTAGACAGAAAGCAGTTATAAAGTGACTACAAGGAACAAAATTTTAAATGACTTTATTCTATTACCATGTAGTCAATAGACAAGGGAGAACATATTTATCAATAACTTAAGCTCCCTGAGTGTAAAGGTGGACTTGGTTAGAAAGAGACAAAGGGGCGAATTTGTCAGCTTGCTGTGTGGATGCCAGTGAGGACATTTGTACTGAACCCTGAGATGGGCAATACAGCAAAAGAAATTCCCATCCTTTCTTTTAGTAGCTGCAAGAGTACAGAGAAAATTAAAATGCCATGAACTGCAGTTCCCCTGTTAAAGGGAACAAGAGGATATAAGATGGGAAGATGGCGGTAGAGGTAACAGGTGCACAAAAAATGTAATTTAATGCCTTCTCTGACAATCTGCTTGCTAATAATTTGAAGACGTAGTAAAATTATATCTTCCAAATACCTGAATCCTTCAGGATCTAAGTCAATACTGGAGTTGTATATAAACCTTAGATGAATATAAATGCTAAGAGTCAAGATTATGCAAACAATATTTTATGAATCAATGCCTAAAGTATAAAACAATTATCACCTATCACCTGCCTTCAGGTGATTGGCACTGTCTCAGAAGACAGAGCCACAGTGCAAAATTCCTATCTCTATGATACGGACTGAGGGGCTGAGTAGACATCTTAGGGTATCAACAAGAAGGAGGCAAAGCAAAAATCTGAACCTGGTTTTAGTTCCAAAGTCCAAGTTCATTTTTGTGTTTCAAGCAGCAATAGTTAGCTTGCTGTTCCATCACTGACCATCCAGGCTCCTAAGCATATAGAATGGCGAGGCATTCTGAACAGGCAGCAGCTGCAGCCAGGCATGCACACTCTGGAGACATGCTATGCCCAAAGTCTACCTGCCTGCAGTTGCCATGTGTGGTACTTGTCAGATAGTAAAGGAGCGGGATGAGGAAAACACAGCTCATCATCAGCTGGTTAAAGAGTGGGGGCTGCTGTCTGCGATGTCCTTCACTTGCCCATCCTTCTCCCTGGAGCTAAGAGGAACAGTAGAGGGTAGGGAGTGAAAGTCTACGATTGAAACCATGCCTTTTCTTTTTAATTAGAGATTCCATTTTAAACTTTTCCTTTCCTTAGCAAAGAGTGCAGACTCTAATCCGCAAGAGAGCTTGGAGGCTTGACATCCAGACATGACAAAGTAAGTTCCATGGAAGGGTTACAAACACTACTCCAAGCACTTCTCAAGCTCTTCATTTAATTAACAGGGATGATTTTTTTTCCTGTAAAACAACAGAAACACTGTCATTTCTTGTGCTTGTTCCTCTACACAACAGGATATTCCAGGAATTCAACTCAGGACTAGGAAAGTAGGTTGATGTTAATCACCTCCAAGGTTTATGTAGGATAAATGAGGTTACAGGAACATCTCCTAAAGGGTCAACCATGTGAGAAGAACCATGTGTGAAACACTCAGATTTGAAAAGTCTGAACATTCCCATGATAGAGACTCCAAACCCCAGTGACACATTTTCCTAATGGAAGTTAACCTCTCATGGCAATGGGTTGTAGGAAATAACCAACTGTACTTTAGTACACATTTAGTATTTCCTTTCCGCATCACATTTCTTTTGTCTTTCTTTGGCCTCAGTCCAGCTTCTATATGTTGTTATGTATTCTCTTCCAACTTGGTGATAATACTCCATCCCAGTGGCCAGTGGGATGGCTCCGTTGCCCAAGGCGCCTGCTCTGTTGGCCTGACAGCCTGCGTCTGACTTCTGAATCCATGTTCTTATTTTTTTAATCTTGTTTTTGTATGTTTATTCTTGAGATTACAATTATGTCATTTCTCCCTCCCCATTCCGTTTCTCTGAACCCTCCCATATGCCCATCGTTGGTTTTTTTGTTTGTTTGTTTGTTTTTTCATATTCAATCATGAGAACATGCTCAGTAATTTCAGAAGTTGCACCCATAAATCTCACCAAACTGACTACCTAAACATGAGCTGAAAGACAACAAAAGGCATGTCTAAGTAGACAAGGAAAAGCCCACTACATCTGAACTCTCGCGTGTGTGTGTGCGTGTGTGTGTGCGTGTGTGTGTGTGTGTGGTTTTGGTTTAGTTTTGCGTTTTGTTTTGTTTTTTTAATCTGAGACTCACATAGTAGTCTTTGCACTTCAATAACAAATTGGGAAGTAGAAATGGGGGTTGGGGAGCAGTGCCAGTGTACTCGCCTAGCCTGGAGTACATAAAAATCCAGAGAAGCCCCTGGCCTCGAAAACAGTGAGGAGAGAATCAACTCCCCTACAAATGTCTTCTGACTTCCGCATGACAGCCATGATGTGTTCGTGCCTGAAATTGCATATGCATATGCACACACATCAGTTTTTTAAAAAGAATAATCTATTCCTAGTTTCTATTCATCATGAACATGTAGCTGGGCATAAGAGTTCTGAACGTGCTCATGTGTATGTGTGTAGAGGCCAGTTGTCAAGCTCAGGGGTTGCTTCCCAAGCATTATTCAACTTGCTTCATATAACAATTTCTCTCACTGGCCTGGAATGAACCAAGGGGGTCAGTCTGACTGTCCAGTGAGCCCAAGGAATCTATCTGTCTTTGCCTCTTAGCACTGGGATTACTGCCAGGCACCCCTTTGCCAGGCTTTTATACAGTGGGTTCTGAGCATCAAACTTAGACTCTCATGAATTCCTAGCAAGCATTTCCTCAACTGACATAGTTCCCTTGCCCTGGATTCTTATTTTCATTGAATTCTACTAAAACCTCTGTGTGTTGTTGTTTTTCTTACAAAAAAAATATTGTAACTAAAGACAAAACCTATATAAGAAAAATATATATGCATAATTCAAAACAACACAACAAAAATATACTTTCCAAACAGGTACTATCTGTCACTATCCCAAAGTAAATTTTGTTCTCAAGGTCTCTCAGGCACTATAAAGGCAGAACAAAGTGTGACACACCATGATTAGACACATTTGGACTGAGAACAATTTAACAACTAGGAAACCAAGAGTTTGGAAGCCCTGGAATTACTGTGCATAACTCCATCAGCTAGCTGGGCCATAGCAAAGTATACTGAATACAAGGTTTATTTACTCTGACTTCCTCTACAGTCAAATTAACTGCCCCATCCAAAAGTTACTCCTCTAAGCAGATGGAGAAACATTACACAAGCCGTGTGCAGTTCTCTAGCTGTAAGTCTTTGACTTCTCTGAAATGCCAGAATTGAGCTATTGGCAAAATGGCATTTTTATTGAATTGTAGGTCTTGTCAAACTCGAAAAGGAATAGGCTGCAGTGTTTCTAGATCTAATTCATTTTATCAGCTTTCATATCAAATATCTCATTTATCTTATTTGGATTTTAAGTTCTGAAAGCCTGGAAATGTCTGTGCCTTTAACTGGAAAGATACATTCCGTTTTGTCTAAACACCAAGCCAAATAACTTGACCTTCACATGTGTTAGAGGTAAAAAAAAAAAAAAAAAAACCTCTTTGAAACACTGTTTCTGAGTTCTTATTATGACTTATCCCCTCCTTTCTCTGCCACGACCATGTCTGAAAACACAAAAAGACCCCTCCTTGAATTGTACATGAGATTTAAGGAAGTTAGAAACATGACCAAGGGTTCAAATTTGTACCACCAATGGGTTCTCCTGTACCTCACATTTATTTGATAAGGATTTATGTAGCTGAGAGTTTTGAATGGATTGATCATAAGGTAGGCTTACATATTAGCTATGTAATACCTTAAATAATTAAGAATGAATTAGTATATGTTGCAATAATCAACTTTCTCTTGCTGAAGTCATAAAGAAAAAAGTGTTGATTTAGCTTACAGCTTCTTGTGCTGACACAGTCTCAAGCACAAGAAAGCACATGCCAAAAAGAAATATGGTCTTTCACCTGTTTTGCATAAACTTAACAGTATTCAAATTATGGGGCTCAACCCTGGTAGCCTAATCTAATCCCACTTCTGAGAGGCCCCACCTAATAAATACCATAGTAAGACGAAGTTTCTTTCTTTGTAACATCTCATGGCAGGGTTTAAATTTCAGCCTGTAAGCCACTCAGAGGTCATCCCAGCTGTACTCAAACCACAACACAGCAAGAACATACACTCAATTCATTTCCATGGAGTGTTGCACAAACAGATATTTGGCCATTGGAATTGGTGGCATACTAAAAAGTGTGGGCCATAACTTTATCAGTTTTAATTTGACAAGCTATGACACTATTGAGATCCTGACAACCCTCATTTGCACATTCAATGCTTACATAGATTTAATCCTAAGCAGATTGATGATTTTAAAATTCCAATTTTATTTTTCAAAAATCAGTTAAGTGTCTGAATATATTAGTGCCTGCATATAGTTATATTACTCTTAGAATTCCCATTGAATTGCAAGGCGTATGCGGGCTGTAAACCAATGCATTCTACAATGTGATAACTATCTCATCCTTTTAAAAGTTCTGTCGCATACTGAGAACAATGGAATGGCTTTGTGTTTTTTATTTCATTGCCTCTGTCAAGATTTTACTATGAATTTTTAAACTAATTTAAATCACAAATATAGTCTATGTATTCAGACAAAGGTGTTAAAAAGTAAATAGAATGTGCTGTTGCAATGATTTGGTTTGAAATATGACTTAATGCATGATCCAAACCACTGCCAACAGAAGAGTGCTTTCCAAGAAACTGCAAAAGGTGTGAGTCTTTTTCATTTCGAGAGATTTGATAAGAAATTGATTTTTCCAAAAGTGATCACTTCATTTCGCTTACATGTATCTCCTCCCTGCAAAAGGTATAACAGCAGGTTAATCTATTGTTGCTACAGAAGGGAAAATATTTTATAATTAAAAAATATGATGTCTTCATGCTCTAAAGGATTAATTTATTCTCTACCATGAAAGCATGTGAGGATGGGACTTAGCCCTCCACAGTCTTACATAATAGTTTATTTTATAAAATATATTATTTTATTTAACATTTTCTATTTTACAATAATATCAAAATTCTTTACCATGATCTATATGTCCTTATATGATAGGTCCTCACTCTGTACCCCAACACTAGCCTACTCTCCAAGTTCTCTCCCTTAGGCTGACTTTCTCTACCAGCCATGCTTCCTATACCAAATCACACTCTAGCTACAAGGTCTTTGAACTCACTTGTTGGTATGCCTAAAATATTTGTTTCTCAGAAGGCCACAGGGTCCCTCCCATTCATTCATCCAGCTCCCTGTTTAATGTGAACTCAGAGAGGTCAGCCAAACCACCATGATAAATCTCCATTCTTTAGTTGTTCTCTGTGAGCTCCTACATACAGTGTTTGAAATGCCTAAATACGGGCTTGTAATAAGGCACTACTGGCAAAACTCACACAATTCTTCCCAAGCCATCAAGTCAGGGATGACTTGATGCCAGCTATTTATCTGGACCTGGAAAGCTGATTCGAAGCCATTGGGCACAACACAGCATGTCTATCTTCAAAACATCCAGCATTTTCAGAAACTGAGGTACAAGGTAAAAATGAATAGCTAGAGATGGGACCCTGTGCGCTCCACATTGAAAGCTGCTCGCTGAAAACCATCTGGGGATTTCTGCAGTAAGACCAGGACATTTGGAAAGGCCGTCCTATTAAAAACATAGAAAGAAGTCCAGGAGGCGATTAGGAAGTCTACCGTCATGGACTAAATGAGTCACAGTAGGATTCCATCTTAGGCTCTATGATAGGAACTGCTAAGGATGGCTTTGCATTTTTAAAAGAAATAGCAGAGTTGACTATATGAAATAAGTTCCTATTTAAGTAGCAGTTTTAGTCATTTAGTGCCATTTTATGTGTTAATATAATCTGTTTAAAAAAGAAAAAGAAAAGGAATGCACAGGGAAAACTATGTCATTAGACAATTTACTGCACACTTTGAAAACCAGAAGGTAGGTTATGATGATCTTACTGGGTGAGGCTGCACTCTGAAATTGCCCTCACTAGAAGACATAGCAAAAAAACAAATGTTTCAAGAGCTTCCTAGTTCCCATGAGACAAATAAATCTGAAAGGCTTGTGAGTCACACAGAGGAAATAACTGTAAGCTGTACACTGGAATCTGATGAGCTGGAGAGGCAGTGCGCAGCAAGATTAATACACAGCATTGAATGCTAATCAATAACATTTTCCCTGGACTTGAGCACTCTCTGGTCTTCATTTCAGTAGTAAAACTGAATGATGGGACACACTCTTCCATAACTTGACCATATAGTGATGCTGAGATATATTTCAAAAAAAAAAAAGGAAAAGGAAATATTAAAGTACTAGATAATTTTCTCAAGCTTAAAATACCTTCATAACCAATAAGATTATACACAAATACACTTGGGTACAGAAAAGAAAAGGGATACTTTTTAAAGACTTATTTTCTACTATGCCACAGACACTGTGACTTATAGGTTTAAAGAATACACTAACTACATTTGCTAGTATTATAATATGGCTTCCTTCTCTGTCCACGTTGTCTCCCCCATGCAGATTATTTTAACCTTTGTTTCTCAGTTCACTGTGGAGTCATGTCAACAAGGGTGCTGGGTACCTGGAAGAGAATGGGGGACAAGAGACACGAAGAAGGACGCCAAGACAAGAGTATGATCAAGGCAACAATTTTACTTTTCCCCAAGGCTGAATTTATGCCATAACATGGGTAACAGAGGGAGGGGGGAAGTGTGAAACATTTACACAGGCCAAGGACACAGTATTCGTGTGGTCAGGTAATCGACTGATGTTGACAGGATGTCAGAAAGGTCACAGGTTTATCTATTAGTGAGCAGGATGTTGGTTTTTCAGAAGGGTTACAGGTCATCACATTGGGCATCTTGACGTCAGATGTATTTCTCAGTAAGAGAACTTTATCATATCATTATTCATTCTGACCACCAGATTTGTATTAGTCTTCTGCAGCTGGCTGGGGATTTTCCATGAACCTAGTCATAATTAACTAACCATAATAATAACATCAATAATGGAGGGCTTTAAGGGCATCGCTCCCAACAGAGTCAGCCAGTCGTAAGTCTGGAAAGAACCCGCAGGCTGGAGGGGTGGATTTCCAGGAGCCAGAGGCACTCTAGGAAGCTCAGCAGAAGATCCCATTCATACAAGGTCCCCAGAGTGGAAGTGGCCCCTGGTTCTCAAGGTGAGAGGCCATTGTGCACTTAGTAGGCTGTTCCTGGAACGCCAAATCCTCTCCTTAAAGGTCCCAATCTCATCCTGCAAGATGTCCTCTAAAATCCTTTCTTGTTCAGTTTTCCATTTGTCCTTGAGATCAGAACCCTCATGGTAAAAGCCACAGCCTATGGGTACCACCTCTGTATATTTTTAGTGTTCCCCTTTACCCCGTTTAGCAGTTAAAATGTTTTCTGTCAGAATTGCCCTACTAAGGCTAATCAACCATGTGATATACTGTGTGTTTGGCAATCTGTCACGTGGGTATTTATTTATTATTCATTTTTATGGGAGTTAGGAAATTAAAACTCAAACACATCTTCTAAAAACCTCATATTTGAATCTGTATGCTCATTAATTCAGTATTCTACTAATGAGAAATTGCCTACGAAATCAATTGTATAATGTGCAAAGGTTAATGCACATATTTTCAGCAAAATTAGGAATAAGAGAAAGAGAATAGGACTAATTCTCATTTTAAAGGGGAACATATTGAAATATCACTAAATGTACAAAAAATTACTGCAAGTAAGTGTAGTTGAGAAGTGTTGTATTACTAACTAGAAATTTTCCAGAGGCCAGGGCAGTGGTCTCAATCATGCATCTTACAACTCTTAATGAGGATTAAGTTTGACTCACTAAAATGCCCATGTACTCCAGAATGTGTACTTCATAAAAGCAAAAATCATTTTCTTATTCATTGATATATCCCAAACAGGTAGCAGTGGTCGGCACTTAGCAGGGCACACAGCAGACACTTTGCATATCTGTTACAATTTTTCCTCATTCTATGGACTCCATCTTCCTTCTTCATTTTTATTTTATTTTTTTATTTTACTTATTCACTTTACATCCCACTTACTACCCACTCCTAGTCATCCCCTCTCACAATCCTTCCCCCCTCCTCTTTCCCATTCTTCTCTGATGGTTCCCTGGTGCCCCAAGTATTCCCCAACCCTGGCACATCAAGCCTCTGTGACGCCAGGCACACATCCTCTTGCACTGAGGCCAGACAAGGCAGGCCAACTGAAAGAGCATATCCCATGTACAGGCAACAGCTTTTGGGTTCAGCCCCTGTTCCAGTTCTTCAGCACTCATATGAAGACCAAGCTGCACATCTGCTGTCTATGAACAAGGAGGCCGAGGTTCAGCCCCTATATGTTCTTTGGTTGGTGATTCAGTTGCTGAGAGGCCCAAGGGTCCAAGTTTTATTCTGTTGGTCTACCTGTGAAGTTCCTTCCTCTCCCCTTATGGGCCACAATCCGTCCTCCTATTCTTCCATAAAAGTCCTCAAGTGACACCAGTGTATGGCTGTGGGTGTCTGCATCTGTCTGACTTAGCTGCCAGGTGGAGCCTCTCAGAGGACAACCATGCTAGCTTTCAATCTGTACGGTTCAGGATTGGCAGGTCTGATGAAGGTTAGAGGAGAGACGGCAGGAGAAGCTCCATCTCCCTTCTTGATCCCCAGCTCACACGTGGTCAATGTAGATGCTACCACTCCAAAGTCAAACAACCTGCAACTAACTTGTTTTATTTGTCTTTCAGTTTCACAGTTCCAATTTGCTGCTACTTTCCCTCTCTTTACTAAGCTATATGTTACTGAAGCATAGACCAAACCCCTCATTTGCACGCAGACACACACACACACACACACACACACACACACACACACACACAAAATGGTGGTGGAGGAGACTCAGGCACGATGTCCTCTCTTCTAGGATTTCTCCAGAAATTCAGGAGATATGAATGGTCCAGAAAATGTTTTGAATCATTTGATACAAAAGTGATTGTTTATTTTAGTGGGAAAATAGAAACCCTCTAAATAAGTTCATTTTTGTCCACACATTGAAAGTGATGACATCTTTATTTTCATATGGTAAGATGTTCATGACCCACTTTATAGTTTTACAGGACACTAAATAAAACAAACATTAAGATTTCTCTTCTGATAATTTTGCATAAACCTTTTAAAGAGGATTTTACCAAAATATTACAGTGGTAAGCTTTGGGTGGAAGGAATTTATTCTTATTTTCTATAAAAATCTTTTATTATTATCTGACATTGTTATAATAAATACACCTTTATTGTAACAATAGAATGCTTATTATGACCAACAGGAAAAACTAGAAAAAAGAATGATAATATCTGAAAAAAGTCTCAGCTACTGAAGAAGCCCTCATTATTTAGCAACAAAGACTAGTCACATAAGGATTAAATAATTGGTTATAGTTTAATGTGTGAAATAAAAAAATATTTATAACTTCAAAAACTATAGAGTTTCTTAAAACTTAAGTTCATAATAATTTTTAAAAGCCATCTTCAGTGAATACTTAAGGAACCAACTTACTATCTTGAGAATTAATAAATCAAATGTCAGCAGCAAGCATTTATCCAACATTTCTTACATGGCTTGTACTACTATTTAATTATATAGGATATGAAGGGAAGTGTATCTTTATAAAGACAGCTGGAAAAGAAATGAAAATAAAATGTTATTATTAGAAAACACCATTTTATAACTGCCAAGGAGTGCTTGATACTTCACACAGGCATTAAACATCAATGGATGCTAAGATCAAAGAAAGAGAAAGATGGACACATTGTGTCCTATGATTATCCCAAATACTGCATACAGTCTTGTCAAAGGGATCAAGCCCAAGTCACATCCACCCTCTCAATTTACAGCCAATTCATGATAAAGAAATAACCCTGGCAAAGAAACAAGTACAGATGCAAAAAGACATCATCAAACTCCCCTTTTCAAGGATGTCTAAGCTTCATATTTCCCAGGCTCCTCAACAGAAAAATTATATAAAGAATGAAGAGGATGAAAGCAGGTAGTGGGGGTAGGAGACTTAAAATGCATGTCAAATTTTTTAAGGGTAGACTAAACTAGAATGTCTGGGGACACATATTTGAATGATTAAACTATAAAAAGCAAATTGCAAAGAAAATCACTGCTATGAAAGGCAGGATAATTGCAAGAAGGTAGGAGTTGGGAGTGTGACAGGACTAATGGAAGGAGCTACGCAGGTGGCTACAGAAACTATATCTTGACTTGGGTGGCACTTATTTCATAAAGACTGATCAATCATGCATTTCATTTAAGTGCTTTTCTGTTTCTGTGTTTTCTTTTGTGACAGGCAGGGTTTTAAATATAAAGAGACTTGGCATATGGTAAAATTGGAAAGCCCATGTCTTTAAGACAAGAGACTCACTCCTAAGAGGAAATAAACTGACAAAGAACTTTATAGGCAAGCAGGGAGTAAAGCCAGGGACTGATTGAAGAAGTTTATAGAGGTGAGAATGATGCCCCAGCCTTTGATATTGTCTCACCCAACTGAAGCATCTTTTTAGAGCCTATTGTGTTTTCCAGGACTAGGGGCAGGGATCCCTGCAAACCCTCCAGCTAGCAAGGAAATGAACCTCAAGAGGCAAGAATATAAATACAGTTCAGCACAACCTAGTTGGTAGGTGTCCTAGGATTTCCATTGCTGTAAAGAGACAGCATGACCATGGCAACTCTTATAAAGGACAATATTTAATTGAGGCTGGCTTATAGGTTGTGAAGCTTAGTCCATTATCATGGAGGGAAGCATGGCAGCACTCAGGCAGGCATGGCGCCGGAAGAACTGAAAGTTCTACGTCTTGTTCTGAAGGCAAACAGAAGACTGGCATCCTCGGGCAGCTAGGGGGAAAACCCACCACCACACTGACACACTTCCTCCAACAAGACCACACCTACTCCAACAAGGCCACACCTCCTAAGAGTGGACCAAGCATATTGAAACCACCACAACAGGGTTGGTTCAAATTTCTAGAGTTTGACTCTGAACAGTTCAGTTTTGACATATTAAACATAGTACAATTTTGGAAAAACATTTCCAGTAACAAGTATTTGAACCCCATGTGCACAATAAGGCTTTAAAAAAATGATTTGCCTTTGTTTTGTGTGCATTAGTATTTTCCCTGAATTATGTCTATGTGACAATATCAGATCTTGGAGTTACAGACAATTAGCTACCACATGGGTGCTGGGGTGTGAACTTGGGTCCTCTGAAAGAGCAGTCAGTGCCCCTAACCACTGAGCCATTTCATATGACCCACACAATAAAGTTTAAGACATGACTCCATTGACGCTCTATTGCAAAGTTCATGTAACCTTTAGTATGAAGATGGGTTCTATAGCTTAAGGGTGTGGCTCTATAGCTGGTGGGGTCGCTGACTGAGATGGCATAGAGATCAGCAGGGTATAAAGTGCATGTGACATCTACCCTACGGATGGGTTCTATTGACTGAAAAACACAGCTAATGATAAAGGGCTAAGGATGGAGAGTCTGAGATAAACATTCTGGGGGATTTGGGTGAGACCTGGCCCTACAGATAGCAAAAGTCACCTGGTTATCAACAACGTCCACTCCCAGCCTTCTGGTGGGATCAGGTATATACTTCCCTTTCACTGAAGAGCTAAACCAGCAGGATGACACTGCTGCTTTCCCTAGTGCGTCTCTGTAATCACAAGGATGTGGTACCTTCTCAACAGGAAGTGCATCTGCTGGAGAGTGAGGAGTTAGAACAATTCCTCCCAGTCACAATCCAAAGAATAATTTCTTACTATCATGCTTTCTTTTCATAAATCAGATACAATAATATATAATGGGACCTTTAAATGACAATAATTTTGTTTTGCTAGGTTTTCCAATATACAACTGTTATCCCAGCTACTCAAGGCTGCAGCAAAAGAATCATAAAAATAGGTCTGCTAATTCCACAGAGAGCTCAAGGCCAGCCTGCGCAGCATTATGAAGCTCTGGCTGAAGGTTAAAAAGCTAAGTTTTGGGGTTTTTTTAAAGCTCTGGTGTCACCATATAATGATAAAGTACTTATCTAACATGTGAGAGACCCTGCGTTTGGTCACCAGCCCAGAAAAAAATCATGCAAAATATTAATAGACTGTTATTCATTGTTTCCAAACCAGAAAAATAGTTCATGACTGCAAAGCAAGGAAATCAGCCCCAGTTCATCACTGTGAATAATGAAACTATTTTAAAAATCATAAAATACTTCTAATTTCAACATGACTCAAACTAATTAATGTAAATAATTTATCCTGAGTATCCAAAGATCCAAAATGTATCTCTTTTGATAGTTCTGTTTTTCATTTTCTCATCTCATTTTTTTTTCTTTTTCTATACTTCTTTCTCTCCTTCAGTGACTACCACCTCAAAACATGAATTCTAACACAAAGACCAAAAAAGAAAGGGAACCAGGTGCGGGACGAGTACATGATTGGACCATGATCATGAGTATGAGACAAATGAAATTGTAGGCTAGAGTTACTTCCTTCCCCAAACTGTGAAGTTTGTAGTGAAAAAGCAGGGAGGATAGAGTGGAGGCAGAGGCATGGGAAGGTCATTGCAGAGGCAGCTGGAGTGAAGTCAGAGACCAGTCCTGCCACTGTCAGAGAGTTAATCCACAAGTCATAGATAAAGTCAACACAGAGAAGAGTCCCTTTTCTACATAATGTATATATATATATATATATATATATATATATAAAAGGGCTGTTTAACCACCTCTGCCCAGCTTTCTTAGGCATATGTAAATTAGAGAAAAACAGCTTTGTGAAACAAAAAACAAAAAACAAAAAAAACTATTGTATCCTGAAAAGAGATATGGTATTGTAAAGCAATATGAAAACTAATCTAATCATTATGCCTTTAATGATTCTGGAACAATAAGCAGAGTTCACTACTATATAATCCATCATCCCTACATGGTTACTTGGAGAGATGTTGTCTGGATGTGTGTGTGTGTGTGTGTGTGTGAATGTGTGTGTGTGTGTGTATATATATATATATATATACATATATATATATATTCAACTACATAATATAAAATACTATATATTAATATATATTATATATCACATATCATGTATCTATCATGTATTGTGTATTATATTGTGCATTATGTATTATAAATTATATTATAAACTTTAATATACTGTATATTTATATGTTATATTTGATATATACTAATACATATATTATAATATATTGTCTATAATATAAAATATTAAATATATTATATATAACATAAAATAGTGTCTTGTTCTTTTTTCTTTCCTTCTTCTCAAAAGTTCTAACAACATTTTCAAAATCTAGGATACATACCATTTCTGAAATATATTTGGTCATAAATAAATATATTGAGCACATTAATAAATGCCTTCTCTAAAATCTCTTCACTCACAAAAAATTTAAATCAGAAAGAAAAGGACTATCTTTCCCTTATCCTTCAAAAGAATTGGAGATGTAAGCAAAATTCTGTTCTCCTCAAGTTATTCTGCATTTTTGAAAGGTTGGTTATCTTTACAATACTAGATAAATATGCATCTCTTGTCTCTGAGTCAAGCTCATTTCAGTGTCCAGAAGCAAAAAGAAATAGGAAAACTGCAAGAGGTTCCAGACATCAGAGCTTGACTTACACTTGAATACTATTAGTTTGTCTCATATGATAGTTTAATATTTTTTTGTGAATGAACTAATCATAGTATCTTTAATATATTCATTTCTGGCTGGTAGCTTGGCTTTGCCTTAGATATATATAATCATAGAAGTTAATAAGCCTTGTGCAAAAGCTGAATCCCTTTGATACCATAATGACTGCATTTTCATCTGAGAAACAAAACAAAACTAACTTTGGTCTTCCCACTCTACAAAGGACAATCTCCAAATGACTATAATCTGTACAATTTTTCTTTTCAAGTTTTTGGGTTTGTGACAACTTTCAATGCCCTCACCAAAATATTACATGTTGATAGATTAAAAGTATACTTAAAATTTACTTTTCATAGCTAAATTATACAACCAATAAACTATATTTATAGGATTCATTCTATTGAGAGAAGTAGGCTTATTATTTTATCTACTCTTCTTTTGTTGTTTTTTAAATTTCTGTTTTTCATTTTGGATTTGTTTCTTTGCTAGGTTAGCCACTTTTGAGTTTAAGATTGAAAGTTTCACATCCTCATGTAGTAACTTGAACACAAATGACCCCCCATAGGCTCATATGTTTGAATGTTTGGTTTCCTGTTGACAGACTGTTTAGAAAAGATTAGGAGGTATGGCCTTGTTGGAGGAAGTGTGTTACTGGGGATGGGCTTTGGGGTTTCAAAAACCCAAGGCAGGCCCAATTTCACTCTCTGTCTCTATGGCCCCATCTTGCAATAAGACATCAGCTCTCAGCTACTGCTCCTACACTATGTCTGCCTCCATGTATTCCACTATGATAATGGGCTCGTCCTCTGAAACTATAAGCAAACCCCAGTTAAATACTTTCTGTTATATGCTGTCTTTATCATGGAGTCTCTTCACAACTATAGAACAATGACTAAGACATCGCACATCCGACTTAGCTAAATGATTTGTTTAGGGTTTTTAAAGCCATTTTTCAAGCTTTTGGCCAACAAGCATACATACAAAAGTAAAAAAGACATAACGAGTGAGAACTGTCTTATGGTAATCTGAAAGAGGCATCTTATTCAGAAATCCTTACCAGATTGGGGAAGTAAAGATAGAATTTGCTGCACTTAGTAAGCAGCTAGATGTCAAGTGAACCTTGAGGAACTGTAACATGAACTTTATATTCCACATTGTATCTAACATATCCATCCTACACAAGAGCCACTAAACAGGATAGCGACAGACTCATTATCCCATTGCATGCAGGTCATTCTAGCTGCAATGGACCACAATTCTAGGTCAATAACCACAATTAAAATGGGTTTCTGGTCATTGGATATTGTTAAACTACTCTTATGTCCTGCCCAATAGGGTGGTGTAACAGAACACAGAGCCTTCCAGAAGATTAAATGCAAAACCTACATTGTTTGTTTGTTTTTAAATAGTAGGTGACCTCACACTATGGTCACTGTTAAAGATGTAATGGGGTTTTGTTTCCTGTTACCTTCGAAAAGAGGCTGAAAGGCAGGTTTGGAAATTCTCTGATGAGCCAAGGTTATCCCATTACACTCTTCAGTAACAGGATATGAAAAGGAGTTTTGCCTGAACAGAACTAATTCACCCTGGTATCTGTTCTACATACAACTCCTTGTATGGCACTATGCAGCCACTATGAAAAAATAAAATTAGATGCAACCTTTAAAATGTAAACTAGGAGTTTCTACTGTATAAATTCAAAAACAATGGATTCAACTTAAAGTCTTTTCAACAAATAGCGTGCCAAGTTGAAGATTTTGTAATCTAATGTTTAAAATGCCTTGACTTTATGATATTAATCATTTTGAAATAAAAATGTATAGATTAAATTGTAAGTGAAAGAAAACAGCTAGTGTGAGTTTGAGCTAAATTGGATAAATTCTTCAATGTACCATTATGTAAAAGTGCAATGAAGATTGTTGAAATGTTTACACCAGTTGGTAAGTCACTAGTTGGCTTGATAGAATACTTGTCCTGAGACTCACCTATGTATTTGAACTGCAATATACAAACAGTGGACATTTTATTAAAATTTATTTCAGTTAAAAAGCATCTATATCAAATAGGAATATAAAGTGTGACTTTATCCAACAAGCCATGGAAATGACTAAGACTAAAAAAATTAACAAAAGTCAAAGGTTGCAAATTAGGGGCAAAGGTCTCTTCAGCTCTCTGCATGGTGATTTTCTGAGCTGAGTTGGGAATGTTAAACACGCTGGTCTTGCACGCTACCAGGGAACAGCGTCTATATTCAGTGGAATGCTCATACTTAGAAGACAGGCACATCTTCAAATTTAAACCAATCAGGAGAGAACGAGGCACCCTCGATGTTTATTTTTCTGCATTGTATTCTGTCAAAAGCACTTAATTACATGCAAGTAGATATAGCTGTATTGTAATAGCAAGTGATAATTACTGATATAACCTGGTATTTATAAAATATTTATAAAATATTTTCTGTGTGATTTCCCATCAGTCTCTTTAGGCTGTAAGGTTAAGGTTCCTGGAATGCTGGTCTTTGCAAAGTAACCAAGTATTTAAAACATCCTCCGGAGAACTCAATCGCCAAGAGCTGACAGGAGAGGGAAATTTCCAGCAAAAAATTAGTTCTTATCTCTACAGGGTGCACCTCCTTATTCCTCTATTCACTCCATGGACACTTAATTTTGAAATTTAAGAAATTCTTGCAAATTTTAAGTTCTTTGGTTTTAGCATACTAACAAAGAGGTTATAGACAATTTGAATATGTAGCCCTGAACTAAAGCATCCTGAACTCCATCCTTGGAGTTTGATGAGAAAAACAAAAATATCATTGTGTAGTACTGAAATCCAAAGAAGATAAACTGCTTCCATTTGAGCAAGATAACTAACTGTAAAAGACAGAGTTGGTCCATTCTGTAGTATAAAGAAGCGTCCATGTTTAGTTGTTTCAAGGAAAAGAAATGATTTCACCTGAGAAGATAAGCATTTGGGGTTTGTTGTTTTGATTAGAATTTTTTAGGCTTTTTTTTTAATCAACAAAGATATTCAATCAACTCCACTAAGATGAGTACTTCAGACATGAGGATTTATTTCTTGGTATTGGGAATACACAGACATTGAATAGTCTTTACATAAATTCATGTCACATCTTCAAGAGATCCTATTTTATCCTTTCTTAGGAGACAGTCTAAGTGCAAATTATATTTTTATCATTAGTACTCATTTTGAACACTGAAAATTTTTCCAAAGGCATTCTTTTCTAAAACTATTATAAAGCCTAACAAATATAATTAGGAATCATGCTAAGTTTCTAATTCAACTTGATACTGAAGTGGCATCTTAATAAGGAAAGAATTTCTTCACCAAACCAAATAACTGAAAATGTGGAGTGCAAATCACAGTTGTTTATTTCAGGTTTAAGCCCCCAAACTGTACGTAACTGCTAAGTAGAGTGCAAAACAGACAAATTGTGTTTGTTGGCTTTCCTGTTCTTACGATAAAACACCATGACCAAGGTGAGTTACAGAGAAAGTTTAGTTTGTGGTTTCTGTGGTGATTTGAATAGCTTGGGCCCTCATAGATTCATGCGTTGAATACTTGGCCCACAGGTCCTGGCACTGTTAGGAGGTGTGGCCTTGTTGGAAGAAGTGTGTCACGGTGGGGATGGGCCTTCTGTGTTCAACCTCAGTTCGGTGTGGAATTCCAGTCCCCTTCTGACCGCCTTCGAAGGACAGTCTCTTCCTCGCTGCCTTTGGAACATGGTGTAGAACCCTCGGCTCCTCCAGCGCTATGCCCGCGTAGATGCTGCCGTGCTTCCTGCCGTGATTATAATGGACTAAACCTCTGATCCTGAACGTTGTCCATTGTAAGAGTCATGGTGTCTCTTCACAGCAATGGAAACCCTAAGACAATTCCAGAGCGTAAGAGTCCATCCTAGCCAAGAAGTATGACGGCGAGGCATGGCAGCATACATGTGTGGTACCCAGAGCACAGAGCTGAGCGCACATCTTCAGAGGCAAGCACGGCGCCCAAGTAATCTAGCATTGATGTAATTGTGTCAAAATTAAGAAATCAAATTCACACATTAACATAAACTCGCCTTTAAAACAGCTTCTCAGTCATAATCTCTGGCAACTCTAATCCTGTGTGCTTATCATGTTATCTATCAAACTCTTGACAACTAGTTCCTGCAACGCTAGCAATGATTATTTTAAATCTTACATTTAAAGTTAACAAGGGCACTATTATTATCCTATTAAGGATAAGTAGAAACAAGCCTTTATACCTGGGACTTTGTGGGGAAAGGACGGCTTGGAATTACTTGATAAAAATTAAATTCACCCAAAGGCACACTTAATCCAAACATGAAACATCTCAAAGCTGAAAAGCTGTAAGGTAAGCCAAGCATAAAACAACTGGAGGTACAACAGCCGACTCTCTAACTTAAAGGAGAGAGACTGGGAAATCTAATTACTGATCTGTTTCAGCTCTGAGGTTTTATCTTTAATCGACTAGAAGTTAAAAGGTAACACACCCGTGGAGGGGAAAAAAAATGTTGCTACAGAAGAATGCATGGCTTCAATCTGTCTATTTAAAGCCTGACTTTACATCTTTTCTTTTTCCCTTTTTTCCTTTTCTTTTCTTTTTTTTTTTTCTTTTTTTTTTTTTTTTTTTTTTGCTTCTAAACTGGCTGAACCCATATCATGGTATGATATGTGAGTTCCAGCTGACTGTGATGACATTTTAAAAATCAATAGACAGTTGGACAAAACACATTAATGATTTTACAGTTAAGCACAATGATTGTTTAGCATACAAATTAGTTTTTTATAGTATGACTATAGTTAATAATTCTATGACAAATAAGGGGATGTGGATGTATTTTAGAGATAATTGTGCTTTCATATAGGCAGCTATGGAATCAGTAGATAGTATTTTTGTCTTAATTTTTCTAGGAGTCTACAAATTCTTTACTAAATAACTACTAAAATTTACATGTTTCTCAATAGTATACAAGTTTTTTCTATATCTCTGAAAACAATTTCTATTCATTGTCATATTCTACAAGATCTATCATAAAGGATGAGTGGTAATATGTCATTTGCTTTTGAATTATACGTCATTGAAGATTTAATTCTTCCATTAATTCTAAGTTAAAAGTTAGATTTTTTATATAATGTAGATTTTTGTAATTTGCTTCTCTTGAAATTTATTATTGGTTTGACTTTCCTGAAATTAAGGATAGTGTATTTTATGCTACTCTCTAAAATACATGCTGCCTTGTATATAAGTATTGTTTTTAGTGTCAGAGAGAATTAACTTAGAATGTGTTTCCAGGCTTTCTATTGTTTTCTGCTTTTTACTATTTTAATGGACCCCGTAGCCATGTCATTTTATCATTTTAATTTACATGTGACCTTGTTGGTGAGAAATTTTATTGATTTATTGAGGTATGTAAAACATATAAGTCTTATAGAGAGACCAGTATTTTGCAGGACACGAAACTTTATAACACCCTGGGAGTACTGATTAATATTTCCTGTTTGAAATGCATGTTGGAGTGATCATATACAACACAGAAGTTTAAAAATGAGCTGCCTATCAGTGGCAGCAAGATGCCTGAGAGTGAGATCAGAATTAGGACTGACCTATAGGATTTACTCCCACAAGCCAAGTGTGACCCACCTCATGGCCCAACTAGTGTCATCAAATTGTGCATAAGCATTCAAATTGTGCCTATAGTAAAGAGTTAAGCAACATATATAATAAAGTAAATAAAGCCAAGTCTTAAAACTTGCTATTTATTTTTGCATACATTTATCCTGATCACTCTAATCTGTCAATACCCTATTGCTGTCTGCTCCAGCACAAATCCTACACACATCTACACCCTCTGGTTTGGTTTTGTGAGGCACACAATATAACCAGGACCATCAGTGTGACCATGAATTTGGGTTGGAGGTTGGATCCTGAAGGACTCACCAGTGTCTCTACAAATGAGGTGAAAGTCTCCTCTTCTCCCAGAATGTACTGATAGCCAACAATTCAGAGGTTAAAAAGTAGAACCCTGTGAGAACTAACTGTCTCCTTAACTGACTATTTGTAGAATTGTCTTTCGTGAATATAGTACATGTAACCATAATTTATTGTAAGATAATGATTGCAGTAGTTGTATAAAACCTAAAGAACAGCTTTTAATAGTCTCGTACCCTGTCTACTTTACCCTATCTTCGAGACTAGTTCAAACATGAGGACCAAAGTTGACACTCAAAGTCCATGAAATAAACTTTATCTTGAAAACACTTGTAACTAGGGCCCCAAAGGACACAGATGTTCACTTCAAGATTCTTATGCTTGAAGCAGTATATGAGTTTGCATACACACATGTGCATACACGTAACAAACTAAACTTTTAAAAATAAATTACTCTTACAACAAAAAAGAGAAGTTAAAAGGGGTGTTTTAGGCAAGGAGGAAAAGGAGGAAGAGGAGGAGGAAGAGGAGGAAGAGGAGGAGGAGGAGGAGGAGGAGGAGGAGGAGGTTCATATCCCATCTTTCCACACTTAGCTATTCTGCCCACAGCACACTCTAAAATCCACATTAGAGAATTTTCAGCCATTTCCTCAAAGTGCATTCCCTCTTCTACCTCTGCCCATCTCTGCTAACTAAATAATATCCATCTTTACACTCTGTGGAATCCCATTTCCCTAATCTCAACAGGGTCCCTAATCCTGAAACATATTCCTGAGTGCTGTTACCCCTTTGTATGACTCTGCCTCAGAAATACCCTATTATGAAGGATAGTACAGTTACCAACTTACAACACTTAATCACAGATACGCTCTGAGTAATGCATCCTTGTCTGATATTCTTTTGTGACCATCAAAAACATGCTTCCCCAAAGCTAACCAAAATTTTACAAGTTAATATAATCATATGGTACAACTCTTCTACATGCAATTCAGCAATGACTTAAAGGTCATTTTGTAGCAAATGGTGTGTGTGTGTGTGTGTGTGTGTGTGTGTGTGTGTGTGTGTACCTGCCATATCTACTTTTTTTCTTTTATTAGATATGTTCTTTATTTATATTTCAAATGTTCTCCCCTTTCCTGGTTTCCCCTCCAGCAACCACCTATCCCATCCCCCCTCTCCTGCTTCTATGAGGGTGCTCCCCCATCCACCCTCCCACAATCTCCCCACACTGGCATTCTCCTACACTGGGGCATCAAGCCTTCATGGGAACAAGGGCCTGTCCCCCATTGATGTCCTACAAAGCCATCCTCTGCTATATATGTGGCTGGAGCCATGGGTCCCTCCATGTGTACTCTTTTGTTGGTGATTTAGTCCCTTGGAGCTCTGGTGGGTCTGGTTGGTTGACACTGTTGTTCTTCCTGTGGGATTGCAAACCCCTTCAGCTCCTTCAGTCCTTTCTCTGACAACTTCATTGGGGACCCCATTCTCAGTCCAATTGTTGCCTGGGAGCATCCACCTCTGTATTTGTCAGGCTCTAGCAGAGCCTCTCAGGTGACAGTTATATCAGGCTCCTGTCAGCATGCACTTCTTAGAATTAGCAATATTGTCCGGGTTTGGTGTCAGTATATGGAATGGATCCCCAGATGGAGCAGTCTCTGGATGTCCTTTCTTTCAGTGTTGGCTCTATATTTTGTCTCTGTATTTGTCCTGTGAGTATTTTGTTGCCCCTTCTGAGAAGGATTGAAGCATCCACATTTTGGTCTTCTTTCTTCTTGAGCCTCATGTGGTCTGTAAATTGTATCTTGGGTATTCCAAGCTTTGAGGTAATATCCACTTATCAGTAAGTGCATACCATGTGTGTTCTTTTGTGATTGGGTTACCTCACTCAGGATGATATTTTCTAGTTCCACTCATTTGTTCCAGTCATTTCATGACTGAATTTCATGAAGTCATTGTTTTTAATATCTGAGTTGTACTCCATTGTGTAAATGTACCACATTTTCTATATCCATTCCTCTGTTGAAGAGCATCTGGGTTCTTTCTGGCTATTATAAATAAGGCTGCTATGAACAAGTGGAGCATGTGTCTTTGTTGTATGTTGAAGCATCTTTTGGGTATTTGCCCAGGAGTGGTATAGCTGGGTTCTCAGGTAATAGTATGTTCAATTTTCTGAGGAATCTCCAGACTGATTTCCACAGTGGTTGTTCCAGTGTGCAATCCCACTAACAATGGAGAAGTGTTCCTCTTTCTCCACATCCTCACCAGCAACTATTGTCACCTGAGGTTTTGATCTTAGCCATTCTGAGTGGTGTTAGATGGAGACTCAGGGTTGTTTTGATTTGCATTTCCCTGATGAGTAAGGATGTTGAACATTTCTTTAGGTGCTTCTCAGCCATTTGACATTCCTCAGTTGAGAATTTTTTGTTTAGTTCTATAGCCCATTTTTAATAGGGTAATTTGATTCTCTCAAGTCTAACTTCATGAGTTCTTTGTATATATCTACTCTTAATAATTGCAGCTTTCTGAGAGACAGAAATCTATAATCATGATCATATTTTTATTTCCTGTAGTATTCAGCACAGTACACATAAGATATAATTATTTGAAGGTTTTGTACAGGTTTAGGTTTGGTTTTGTTGTTGCTGCTGATGTTTTGTTTTGTTTTGTTTTTGAGATAATGTCTTTCATAGTTCAGGTTGACCTCCACATTTCTATGTTGCCAGAGATAACCTAGACATTCTGACCCTCCTGTAACTATATCTGAACTTGTAGGATTATAAGCACAGAAACCACATCCAGTCAATCATAGTAGTTATTTAATAAATATTAATTGCTAACCTTTAAGTATTCTTTATTCTCAGTTTATTTGATATTGTTTTCTCAATCAACAAAAATCATTTTGTGTTTTCTTATCACCTAGACTCATTGTCTGAATGAACTGGAAATTTTTCTGCACTTTCTTTAAATAATTAAAATTCAGCTTTCTTTTCAAACAACAGGACTCATCACTACCATGTCAATAGCTTTTCAATAGTTTTGGAAGTGTGTGTAAGCAAAGGGTCCGGGGGGTACCTGGAAGAGAATGGGGGACAAGGGACGCGAAGAAGGACGCCAAGACAAGAGTCTGATCAAGGAGACAATTTTATTTTTCCCCAAGGCTGAATTTACACCATAACACGGGTAACAGAGGGAGGGGGGAAGTAAGAAACATTTACGCAGGCCAAGGACACAATATTCATGTGGTCAGGGAATAGGCTGATGTTGACAGGATGTCAGAAAAGTCACAGGTTTGTCATATCTATTAGTCAGCAGGATGTTGGTTTTTCAGAAAGGTTACAGGTCATCATATTGGGTATCTTGACATATATTATTATTATTCATTTTGACCACCCGATTTGTATTAGTTTTCTGCAGCTGGCTGGGGATTTTCCATGAACTCAGTCATACTTAATTCTAACCATAAAAATATCAACAATGGAGGGCTTCAAGGGCATCGCTCCCCACAAGTGTGATTCCTTCACTTCTGCAGATAAGACTCTTCAAAAGTGTCTTTACTCCTGAGTAGTTAGGAATGTTAACGTGAGATGTAAATTCTATTGAGTTGTATTTTGTAAAATGGCTAACAAAGTCCTACTGAGCAGATCACACTTCACATGAGGATGAAGGGTAGTTTTTAATTCCACACAGAAAATTTATTTTTCTATATAAGAATCTTAAGAAAAATAATTGTTCATTTAAGCCACAAGGTTCTTGACGAAAAGGAATATGTGTTTAATCTGCCTGTCTTCTCAGCAATCCAGCAGAATGTAGAGTACTTCTAATCTCAGTCATAGATAAGAAAGAAAAAACGTTAGATTATTAGATAGGTGATAGACTGATTCTTTAAATAAAATAAAGCTACTTTACTATGCTGTATACATATTAAATTATTGCTAAATCCTTATGACTAAAATACCAGGGTTTAATTTTTTGTCTAAGACTTCCTCAAAAACCAAACTTTATGAAGGTTATAGGACTTCAACCTACACTCAATGGTAGGAGAATAGATATTCACTGGTCCTTGTAGGAATAGATATTCGCTTATCATAACAGTGTTGTGGGAATAATATATATAGTACAGCAGAATTGTCGGCAAGTTACCAGACATACTCCATATTCCCAACTTGAAAATAGGACTTCAAAGTGTATATCCCAAAGAATTGTGTGAATGATCACACTGAAGGCAGCCCTGCATTTACTCCTACCCCTTTTGATCCTAGTAAGCACCACCAGCCATTCCGCCTGACTTACATCTTCCTTTGCAATTTTGTACCATCTGGCAATCTTGTCCATCTGCCCATTTTATTTGCCCTTCAAAATTCAATATCATTGTAATTACAGTTTTCAAACAAAACATTTTTATGGAATGAACCTCCATCTATGTGAATATATAATTGGTGAGATGTAATTCAACAGCTTCCTTATAAGGACAGTAAAAATGATACTAAACTTTAGGCTCACTAGAGCTTCAAGGCATTAACAAAACTAAAATGTTATTAAGAATCGTGAGAAAATGCAGTAAACTCAACCTAAAGAAAGGGTTCCATAAATCTATAACATTTGTAGTTGGCAATTTCTTTTCATACAGCTTACTCCTAAATGAATTCTTCCTTGACATTTACAGCTAAGGCTTCCAAAGTATCAATATTTGGAAAGGCTAGGTTTAATTAATATGGCTTTTTTCTCATTCTTACTGATTATTGGTATAACTATCTGACATACTTATAAACAACTTTCTCAAATACAATTGGAGGAACCATTACTTAATATTGTCCCAACACAGGGAAATGAGAGATTTAGGAATTAAAATTACTACTAATAAGTGATATATAATTAGTGATTTTTATTATATCAAGCAAAATATTTTAAATATTAGGCCCTATTTTGTTTTTCTCTATATGAGAACATATTTGTATTACTATCATTAAAAAATAAAATAATGAAATAAAATCAAAAGGGGTTGTTCATATGTTCTTTTTCAATTAAGTTAAAAATAAAATCTGTGATGTAGTCTGAGCTTGGCCTTAGAACATGTTACTTCAGCAAGACACTAAAGAGACATTTTAGTAAGGTACAACTATTTTTCATTTATAGCCAAATCTTCTTAATTCCTCAGGCTTAACAAATTGAACCTATTCAGTAGGAGTTGTAACAACACTGGGTAAAAGTACAGAAAATAATATCAAGGTATTAGACACAACCTGTGGTAGCAGCTACTAAGTAGCAATATTTCACCAGGGAATCAGTGAGTTTACTTCTTGTCCTGGGTAATAGGTTATTTCTTTGCCAAAGATGAAATGAGTCCATTTAAACCACATTACATTATATTAAAGGCAGGTTTATTGGGAAGCTGCTCTCAGGGGGATGAGTTCAAGGGCCCCAAAGACCAAGGCCAAGGAAGTCATCATGGGGAAAGGAAAAGTGGGTAGGGGAGAGAAGAGAAAGAGAGAAATGGCAGGCAGGAGAGAAGAGGAGAAAAGAAACCAAAATGTCTGCATTATACAAGGAAGACCCTCTTGTGGAAGGACAGCTCAGCCCCTGGGCTGGAAAGTTCAGGTTGTGGGCAGGGTATGTCAGGTATGGACTGAGGGATGCTGAGAGAATCTGGAGGCCAGATGATCTTCTTTTGTATGTAAAATATGCACCTCAGTCCCTTGTCACTGTGTCCTGAACCAAACAATGGAACTGTGTGCAGCAGAGAAATTGGAATATTGTAGAAGCATTTAATCTCAATAATACATATGTGTGTGTGTTTGTGTGTGTGTGCGTGTATGTAAATAATTATATATGTATAACTTCCATTTGCTTCCCCTCATCCTACAGGCCTAAGCTACCTTCATTACAGGTGATAGGCACTTAAGTATATGATGCCTACTATGAAGCATAGCTTAGCAATCTATTGTATATGTTGCAAATATCAAGATAGAATTGTAAGAGAAAAAGAGAGGCTGATTGTCAGCATGTCTAAAATTACCAGTGGTTACAGTGACCAGTCAAACACTTGAAAACTTCTCACAGATAGAGCACTATGAATCTTGGTATATGAAAAAGTCATTTCACATTACTTGGTTTATGCCTTACAGTACATTTTTAAAAATAGAAATATGTCAGATTTCAACCATAGCCTGGCTTTTCATCCTTCTCCTTGTATTTATAAGTGTTCTGAGACTCACGGCAACCACTACTCATGTTTACTTTCACTGTAATTGCTTCCTACTGTTAGCAACTGAAACACTTCGCTGCACACATTTGATGCGTCTATGGCGTCCAATGAAGGTAATGTGACTATCAACAGGCTTTGTAATTGTTGTAAAAATAAGGAAGATATGTACTGAGGAAATACCTCAGGGCTAGAGTGTTTGTAGCATGTAAATGCCCAGAGTCTGAGCCTTAGCACTGCCAAAGAAAGAAAATATATGGAAGAGAGAACAAGAGAGATGGAAACATTAGCAGTGTCCAAGTAATTTATTAAGTACAAAACATTTGTGTTGAAGATGTTAAAAGACTACTTCTTCAAACATTTATGTGAGAACAACTGAAAGAAACTGAGCTTCCAATATAAAAGAACAATGACTATCAGAAAACCCAGGATACAGAAACAATAATAAATCTCTTTTTTTTTTTACGTTCTTCCAAATATTTAATTTTTTTTATTAACTTGAGTATTTCTTATGTACATTTCTGAAAGTGTTATTCCCTTTCCGGTTTCGGCAAACATCCCTCCCTCCCCCTTCCTTATGGGTGTTCCTCCCAACCCTCCCCCATTACCGCCTCCCCCAACAGTCTAGTTCACTGGAGGTTCAGTCTTAGCAGGACCCAGGGCTTCCCCTTGCACTGGTGCTCTTACTAGGATATTCATTGCTACCTATGAGGTCAGAGTCCAGGGTCAGTCCATGTATAGTCTTTAGGTAGTGGCTTAGTCCCTGGAAGCTCTGGTTGCTTGGCATTGTTGTACATATGGGGTCTCAAGCCCCTTCAAGCTCTTCCAGTTCATTCTCTGATTCCTTCAACGGGGGTCCCGTTCTCAGTTCAGTGGTTTGCTGCTGGCATTTGCCTCTGTATTTGCTGTATTCTGGCTGTGTCTCTCAGGAGCGATCTACATCCGGCTCCTGTCGGTCTGCACTTCTTTGCTTCATCCATCTTGTCTAATTGGGTGGCTGTATATGTATGGGCCACATGTGGGGCAGGCTCTGAATGGGTGTTCCTTCAGTCTCTGTTTTAATCTTTGCCTCTCTCTTCCCTGCCAAGGGTATTCTTGTTCCCCTTTTAAAGAAGGAGTGAAGCATTCACATTTTGATCATCCGTCTTGAGTTTCATTTGTTCTAGGCATCTAGGGTAATTCAAGCATTTGGGCTAATAGCCACTTATCAGTGAGTGCATACCATGTATGTCTTTCTGTGATTGGGTTAGCTCACTGAGGATGATATTTTCCAGTTCCAACCATTTGCCTAGGATTTTCATAATGTCGTTTTTTTTGATATTTGATTAATATTCCATTGTGTAGTTGTACCACTTTTTCTGTATCCATTCCTCTGTTGAAGGGCATCTAGGTTCTTCCCAGTTATTGGCTATTATAAATAAGGCTGCTATGAACATAGTCGAACATGTGTCTTTGGTATATGTTGGGGCATCTTTTGGGTATATGCCCAAGAGAGGTATAGCTGGATCCTCAGGCAGTTCAATGTCCAATTTTCTGAGGAACCTCCAGACTGATTTCCAGAATGGTTGTACCAGTCTGCAACCCCACCAACAATGGAGGAGTGTTCTCTTTCTCCGCATAAATCTCAAGGAAAAAAGAAATACCAAGAAGCTACAGGAGAAGGTAAGAGGCACTGTCTTTTTACCTGGTGCATGACATTCTTCTTTTACCTAGTATATACAAGTCCTATAGAGTCATAAATAGTGTAGACACTTTGGAAAGCTGAGAGAAATTAGGGTCAGGTAAAGCCCATTTTAAGAAATGGAGAAATTAAAAGATTGTATGAAACATGAACATTAACAAGAAAACGTGAAAATAAATTAAGATTAGAAAAATCCACAGTCCTTAGTAAATATGAAAGAAACAAGAGGTAATATCGGAGACGAGTGAGATGGCTCAGACGGAGGACCTTCTGTGTGTGCTGGCTAGTCTTATGTCAACTTGACACCACTAGAGTTATTTTGGAAAAGAGAACCTCATTAATCTGTAGGCAAACCTGTGGTGCCACCCTGGGCTAGTGATCCTGGGTGCTGTTAGAAAACAGGATAAACAAACCATGAGGAGCAAGCCTGTTCTCTGCCTCAGGTTCTGCCTCCAGGTTTCTGCCCTGTTTGAGGTTCTGCCCAGACTTTTGTTGATGGTGAACTCTAATCTGAAAGGATAAGTTGAAATAAACCTTTTCCTTCTCACATTGTTCATGGTCATGGTATTTCCTCACAGCATTAGAAACCTTATGTTCCTATAGTTGATCCCTGGCATCAGTATAAAGGTCAAGTCACCCTCTGATCTATACACATACATGTCATGCACACACACACACACACACACACACACACACACACACGAAAGACACACACAAACAAATATACTCTAATGATAATGATATAGTAATAAGATATGATGATATTAAAGAGTTAAAATCTGAAACAGAATGCAGACCAAAACTGTCACCTCCTGAAATAAATTCAACAAAAGATTTCTCAGTCCATAGTAACATTGAACATGAGTTTACAATGATTTCAACAATTTTCAGAAACACTGAGAGCCCAACAGCAGTGAATAAAAACCACTCAAGTGGAAGTTAGCAAATCAGAAGCAACAGAAGGCCAAATGAACAAAGAATTCCTGGGCAGATGTCAACATCCAACTGCCATGGATCTGTTCGGATTCGCTAGGAGAAATAAATGTTTACTTTATTTAAACCAAAGATATGAAAATAACCCCAGCTCTTTACCAAAAAGCAAGGCATCACACACGGTAAGACATTCTCATTTGGGCATGGAGAGATGGAACAGTACTTCAGAGAGCCTGGATGCTGTTCTGGACGACCTGGGTTTGAATCTCAGCACCCATCTGGCAGCTCACAGTGACTTGTAACTCCAGTCTTAGCGCCCTCTTCTGGCTGCTATGGGCATTGTATGCACATGGTACACAGACACACCTGCAGGCAAAAACACTCATACACATAAAATAAGGTTGAGGAAGAAGAAAGAAGATGAGGAGAAAGAGCAGGAGAAGAAGAAAAAGAAGAACTCTTTAAAACTTTTCTTTTGCTATATATATGCCAAGGAATATATTTTTGAATGATGCTTTGTAACACTTGGTAATATTTTGCATACATACAGTTCACAAATGTGATACATTAGCAAAGGTGTAGAAGAGCCATCTCTAACATGTACATGTACACATGAATCATATATATTTATTATAATAATATGAAGTAATACTTAGAAATCAATAAATTCATCCTATCTATCACACTTGGAGTACTTATATATTATAAAAGCTGTCCAGACTGCTTTGATATGTATCATTTAGGTGGTGGTTCATTTTCTCTTGTGTAGACATTATAAAGGATTAAGCCCCTCACAAAACCCTACTCACTAAAAATATCCTCACATAAAACTAAAAGTGCTGTATATCCCAACATACAGGCAAATTACAGCATAGAGAGACAAAAATATTTTAAAGTAAGAAAATATAATTCCTCCCAAAAAACTAAGAATATCATCCAAAATATGGAAATGTAGAAAGAAATAAAACGCCAAACAAAAAGTGTACCTCTAAGAATTGTCAATAACCTCAATGAGACTCTAAATAAACAGACATAAGTAAAGGCCACTTCAAGAGTTCAAAATAAAAACCAGTAACCTGGACAAGAAATTCAGCTGAGAAAGAGCAACATATGGGAGAGGAAAAAAAGAAGAAAAAAACATGACAGAAAGGAACAGAAATGTTAGAAATGAAATAGTCAGTAAATGGAGGGAAAATCTCAATGGAAAGTATTACCACCACTCTAAATCAATACAAGGTGGAATCTTGGGACAGAGACAAACTTGGAGAAGAAAATAAAAAGCATGACAGAAATAAAGGGAGAAGTGCCTATGACAACAACATTCGAGCTCTATGGCATGTGACATAGGATAAAGAGACCAAACTTATGTGCCTCTGGGGAAGAAGACAGACTAAAGGCATAGAAAACCTATTTGTGAAATTATATAAAGATGTTTTCAAAATCCTAGAAAAGAAATTCTTATCTAAAAACAAAGAAGGGGGCTGGAGAGATGGCTCAGTGGTTAAGAGCTCCTACTGCTCTTCCAGAGGTCCTGAGTTCAATTCCCAGCAACCACATGGTGGCTCACAGCCATCTGTCATGGGATCCAAAACCTTCTTCTGGTGTGTCTGAAGACAGCTACAGTGTACTCACGCTACAGTGTACTGACATACGTAAAATAAATAAAAAAAATCTTAAAAAAAGAAAAACAAAGAAGCATTAAGAACCCCAAATAGACATGTCAAGAACAGAACTTCTCCGTGCCGAGAAAGAAGGCTGAGGATTGATATTGCTGAAAGGAAGGTACAGGTTCAGTGCAATCCCAATCAAACTTCCAGTAAAATCTTTTTAAAACATAGTGAAATCAGACCTAAAATTAAAATAAAAATACACAAAAGTCTAACTAGCCAAAGTAATCCTGGCAAAGTAGCAATTTTTCAGGGTCCAGGATTTCTGTGAAGCCAATGTTATTCCAGAAGATAAAATTTTCAAAACTTTCTTGGACAACTTTCTTGATGAGCATTATGCATAAATTCTTATAAATATATACAAAGTGTTTTTAACAATACAGTTTTAAAAAAAGAATAAGTGCTCTGGGGTGAAGGGATTGTAAAGTGGAAGTTTCAGGTAATAGCATGTGATGTAGGCTCATGTGTTTTTCTGAGGCGAGATCTGTGGGAGGACATGTGATATTTGGAGAAAATATACATAGGACTCAACAGACAGTGACAGGGGTTTGTGTAGCTAGTTTGCAAAACTTCATTTGTCTTGTGTCTTTGCTAATCTTGAAAGAGCCATGGCAGAGAACTTCTGGTGTCCAGGATGGCCCTAGTTGATCCCACTGACTCATGCTGCTTTGGCAAAGGCCTGGTGGTTTCTGCTGGAGTGTGCCCTGGGTGCTGATTCATGTTCGATATCCTGACACTACTGAACTGGACTGCTGGTATACTGAAAAACAGAGATTGGAATTGCAGAAAAGAACTAGTTGTAAACAGGTTCACAACCCGTTTAGCATCTTTTTGCCCCTACTTTGGATGGTAGACTAGAAGTCGGGGGGGGGGGTTTGAAGCATTTGCAAATATTAAAAGTAGGTTTTGAAAAATCTAAACCAGAAATATTGCTTATTGGTCAAGAACATTTATTTGTCATCCAAGGACCTGGATTCAACTTCCACCCCTACAATGGCAACTCACAAATAGTCTCAAGGAATCCAATACCCTCCTTTAGCTTCTGTGAAAAAGATGCAAACATGTGATGATTGGTTATCCATGTGGGTATATTTTACACATGTAAAAAAGAAGTTATATATATTCTCTGTTTCTCCGTGTGTGTGTGTGTGTGTGTGTGTGTGTGTGTGTGTGTGTGTGTGTGTGTGTGATGAGTGTTTAGACTGACTACAAAAAGAGTAGTGAGAGAGGCTGGTGAGGAGATCCAGCACAGAAAGATGGTACTGCCAAACCTTTAGTTCCCTCACTGGAATCCACATGCTGAAAGAAAAGAAACAACTCCCAAAATCTGTGCTCTGATCTTTACACATGGGCTATGCACCATGCCCCCCATACATAAAGTGAATAAGTACCCAAATCCCGTGGGGAAGACAGTGGACCACCCAGGAGTGCAGACATCCCGAGGCCACAGGACAGACTGTCACCTCTGCACACCTGAGCCCACATCCCTGGTCCAAGGGGAAACTGCACAGTGCCTCTGAACAGAGGGATATAGGAACAGTCAACCTCAGGTACCCACAGTTCTGGTCTGCGCCCAGGACCCAACTGACCCAACCAAACAGCTCCCTGCACCCAAATCCCGTGGGGGAGAGAGCTGGAACCTCAGAAGTGTGGATACTCCTGAGAAGTCAGAGGAGTATACTTTCTGCCCACAGTTCGGACCCAAGAGGGAATTGCATAGTGGCAACTGTGCCTGAGGGGTGCAAGGACCTACATGAGCAATCAGGGGCAGGACCTTTTGATTCCTTCCCTTGCCTAGAGCTGGAAGACAGTCACCAGGAGCGCTGCCACAGCTGAGAGCAGACCACTTGTTCTCAGGAAAGGCTGAAAGAAAAGAGGAAAACAGTTCTACAGGAGTGCTGACACAGAGGCCTATAGCAGGGCCAAGTCACTCCCAGAAAGAGCAAGAAAAGCAAACAACAGAGACAACCAAATGGCTAGAGGCAAGTGCAGGAAGCTAATCAACAGAAACCAAGACTACTTGGCATCATGAGAGCCCAGTACTACAACCAAAGAAAATACTAGATCTCCAAACACATCAGAAAAGCAAGATTTAGATTTGAAATCACATTTTTTGATAATGATGGAGGGCTTTAAGAAGACATAAAGAACTCCTTTAGAGAAATGCAGGAAAGCACAAATAAACAAGTAGAGCCCCTTAGAGAGGAAACACAATTATCACTGAGAGAATTACAGGAAAACACAAACAGGTGGAAGAATTGAAAATGGAAATGGAAACAATAAAGAAATCACAAAGGGAGACAACCCTGGATATAGAAAACCAAAGAAAGAGACAAGGAGCCATAGAAACAAGCATCACCAACAGAGTACGAGAGATAGAAGAGAGAATCTCAGAGGCAGAATATACCATAGAAAACATCGACACAACTGTCAAAGATAATGTAAAACGCAAAAACCTCCTAGCCCAAAACATACAGGAAATCCAAGACACAATGAGAAGATCAAACCTAGGGATAATAGGTATAGAAGAAAGTTAAGACTCCCAATTTAAGGGACCAGGAAATATATTTAACAAAATTATAGAAGAAAACTTACCTAACATAAAGAAAGAGATGCCCATAAACATACAAGAAGCCTACAGAACTCCAAATAGATTGACCACAAGAGAAATTCCTCCCGTCACATAATAGTTAAAACAGCAAAAGCACAAAACAAAGAAAGAATATTAAAAGCAGTAACAGAAAAAGGTCAAGTGACATATAAAGGCAGACTGATAAGAATTACACCAGTCTTCTCACCAGAGACTATGAAAGCCAGAAGATCCTGGACAGATGTCATACAGACCCAAAGAGAACACAAATGCCAGCCCAAATTACTGTATCCAGCAAAACTTTCAATTAACATAGATGGAGAAACCAAGACAAAACCAAATTTACAAATATCTTTCTACAAATCCAGCCCTACAAAAGTATAATAGATGGAGAACTCCAACACAAGGAGAGAAACTACAATGTAGAGAAAGCAAGAATATAATTTCCTTGCAATGAAATCAAAAGAGAGACAAGCAAACATAATTCCACCTCTAACAACAAAAATAACAGAAAGCGACAATCACTATTCCTTAATATCTCTCAACATCAATGGACTCAATTCCCCAATCAAAAGACATAGACTAAAAGACTGGATACAAAAAGAGGACCCAGCATTTTGCTGCATGCAGGAAACACACCTCAGAGACGAAGACAGACACTACCTCAGAGTAAATGGCTGGAAAACAATTTTCCAAGCAAATGGCCCAAAGAAACAAGCTGGAGTTGCCATTCTAATATCAAATAAAATTGACTTTCAAACAAATGTCATTTAAAAAGATAAAGAAGGACCCTTCATATTCATCAAAGGAAAATCCACCAAGATGAACCCCCAATCCTAAATATCTATGCTCCAAATGCAAGGGCACCTATATTCATAAAAGAAACGTTACTAAAGCTCAAAACACACATTGCACCTCATACGATAATAGTAGGAGATTTCAACACCCCACTCTCATCACTGGACAGATCATGGAAACAAATTAAACAGAGACATGGAGAACCTAACAGAAGTTATGAACTAATTGGATTTAACAGATATTTGCAGAACATTCCATCCTAAAACAAAAGGATATACCTTCTTCTCATCACCTCATGGAACCGTCTCCAAAATTGACCATATAATTGGTCAAAAACAGGCCTCAACAGATTCAGGAAGATAGAAATAATCTCATGCATCCTCTCAGATAACCACGCACTAAGACTGGTCTTCAATAACAACAATAATGACAGAAAGCCCACATATACATGGAAGTTAAACAATGCTCTACTCAATGACAACTTGTTCAAGGAAGAAATAAAGAAAGAAATTATAGACTTCTTAAAATTTAATGAAAATGAAGATACAACATTCCCAAACTTATGGGACACAACGAAAGCGGTATTAAGAGGAAAACTCATAGCTCTGAGTGACGGCAAAAAGAAACAGGAGAGAGCATATGTCAGCAGCTTGACAGCACACCTTGAGGCTCTAAAACAAAAAGAAATAAATAAACACAAGAGGAGTAGAAGGCAGGAAATAATCAAACTCAGAGCTGAAATCAACCAAGTAGAAACAAAAAGGACCATAGAAAGAATCAACAAAACCAGGAGCTGGTTCTTTGAGAAAATCAACAAGATAGATAAACCCTTAGCAAGACTAACCAGAGGTCACAGAGAATGTATCCAAATTAAGAAAATCAGAAATGAAAAGGGAGACATAACAGAATCCGAGGAAATTCAAAAAATCATCAGATTCTACTACAAAAGCCTATATTCAACAAAAGTGGAAAAACTGGAGGAAGTGGACAATTTTCTAGACAGATACCAGGTATCAATGTTAAATCAGGAACAAATAAATCATCTAAACAACCCCATAACTCCTAAAGAAATAGAAGCAGTCATTAAAGGTCTCCCAACCAAAAAGAGCCCAGGTCCAGATGGGTTTAGTACAGCATTCTATCAGATCTTCATAGAAGACCTCATACCAATACTGTCCAAACTATTCCACAAAAATTGAAACAGATGGAGCACTGCTGAATTCCTTTTATGAAGCCACAATTACTCTTATACCTTATAGCCTTCCTTTACTCAAAGACCCAACAAAAGAAAGAAAAGAAATTCCCTTATGAAATTGATGCAAAAATACACAACAAAAGTCTCAAATAAAATCCAAAAATCAAATCTTGGTCCATTTAATGAGGAAGTGAAAGATGTGTGACAAGAATCAAAGGGATGAAGGGATGGTTTAAATTGAAAATCTCAGAAGATTGAAAGATCTTTATTAGCAAACTCAAAGATAAGAAGCACATGGTCATTTTATAAAGATGTTGAAACATTTGACAAAATTCAACCCCTTCATGATAAAAGTCCTGAAAAGAACAGGAATCCCCTAAATCAAAAACCATATATGGCAAACCAGTAGAGATAAATCAAACTAAATTTGAGAAATTCATTTGAACAGTCCCACTAAAAAACCAGGAATGCGGAAACTATACTTATTCAATATAATAAAAAATCCTAGCCACCATCCCAAACTTCAATGAAAGTCAAAGGGATACAAAGAAGGAAGAAATCAAAAAACTATTTGCAGATGACATGAGAGACAGACACCCCAAAATTTCCACCAGGGAACTAAGAATTGAACTTCAACAAACCCAGGGTATAAAATGAACTCAAAAAATCAGGACAGTTGATCTTTGATGAAGGAGCTAAAACCATCCAACAGAAGAAAGAAACCGGGAAGGGAGATAACATTTGAAATGTAAATAAATAAAATTTTAAAAAAGAAAAAAGTGAATAAATAATAAACAAATAGTAAAAATAATATGCTAATAAAGGCACCAAGCAGGAATACTGGTTACTAAGTATTAAAAATCATCACAAAAGAATGTCCAGTTGCCAAAAGCAATCTACAGATTCAATGCAATCCCCATCAAAATACCTTTGATTCTTTATAGAGATAGAAAAGAAATTTGCAAATTTTTGGAAAAGCCAAAAAGGAAGAAAAACTATATACAATAAAAGAATGGGATAATAAACAGATTGACTTCAAAAGTATTCCAAGCAATAGTGAAAAAAACTGTATGATATTGGTACAGAGACAGACAGGTAGATCAGTGGAACAGAATTGAAGACCCAGAAATGAACTCACACACCTATGGACAGTTGATCTTTGATGAAGGAGCTAAAACCATCCAACGGAAGAAAGAAACTGGGAAGGGAGATAATATTTGAAATGTAAATAAATAAAATTTAAAAAAAGAAAAAAGTGAATAAATAATAAACAAATAGTAAAAATGCTAATAAAGGCACCAAGCAGGAATACTTGTTACTAAGTATTAAAAATCATCACAAAAGAATGTTCAGTTGTAAGCACTGCTCACTCAGCCTATGCCATGCCCTAGATTTGATTGCCTGGCTCCTAAGAAATGTTTTTAAAAGCCAAAAAGAAGAAAGTATAGTGATGGGATAATAAAGAGATTGTTCAAAATGAAAGCAATGAAAAAAATTTCATATACTATGATGAAGCTTATTTCATTCCAGGGACTCAAGAAAATGTAAAACAATAAACAAAAGACACCACATGAAGAACCAAAAAAAAAAAAATCACACAGTCATCTTAATAGGTAAAAATAATGATGTTAATGATAATAATAGTAACAATAATGATCTATTGGAGGAAAATTAGTGTTGATGTCTGACAGAAGCTTGAGGAACAGGAGCTGAGGAAGGCCTAGCAGTAAATCTAAATGAAAGCTGTAAAAACTGAAGAAAAGTTGGACAAACATTAGACATGGAAGGTTTCCTACATTTGAGAACTGACAAAATATTGTTAAAATTAGGTGTGTGCCTGTGATGTGAACATTCAAGGCTGTTCCTATAAAAATTATTATTGCATTGTTCACGGAAATGGAGGGAAAATCCTAGAATTCACAAGAAAGCTCAAGAAATACCAAATAACCAAAGAGATCTTGAGTAGAAAGATTTCAAATTATACTACAAAAACACGACAGCAGAAATGTCATGTTACTGAAGGAAAGAAGGAAAGAAAGGAGAGAGGGAAAGGAGAGAGGAAGGAGGAAGGAAGGAGGAAGGGAGGGAGGAGGGAGGGAGGGAGGGAGGAGGGAGGGGGAGGGAGGAGGAAGGAAGAAGATAAGTGAAGTACAACAGAAAACTCAAAACTCAAAAACTCAAACTGGGCCTGCAATCCAGCACTAAAGAGAGAAGGTTCAGATGCATCAAGAATTCAAGGGGACTCCAATGGAGGAGTTAGAGGAAGAACTGAAGGAGCTGAAGGGGTTTGCAACCCCATAGGAAGAATAGCAATATCAACCAACCAGACCCCTCAGAGCTCCCAGGGACTAAACCACCAACCAAAGAGTACACATGGACAGACCCATGCTCCAGCTGCACATGTAGCAGAGGATGGCCTTGTCTGGCATCAGTGAGAGGAGAGGCCCTTGGTCCTGTGAAGGCTCATTTCCACATTGTAGGAGAATGCCAGGGTGTTGAGGTGGGAGTGGGTGGATGGGAGTGGGAGCATCTTCATGGGAGCATGGGAGAGATGAGAGGGAGGAAAAGGGGGAAAACATTTGAAATGTAAATGCATAAAATACTCAATAAAAAATTAAAAAATTTCAAGGGAAGCTTTGATTACAGAGTAAGTTAAAGGCAAGCCTAGATTATAAGAGGTTTTGTCTGAATGAATGAATGAATGAATGAATGAATGAATGAATGAATGAATGAATTGATGGATGGATGGATGAATTTAATTAAATAAACCAACACAGCTACAGTTACCTGATTCTCAAGAAAGGTACCCAATACATTTATTTGAGAGAAAACTAATGATGTTGGAAAAACTGGATACCACATATAAAAACACAAAACTAGGACCTACTAGATCACACTGTACAAAAGTCAATTCAAATGAATCAAAGACTTTAATGTCAGATTTGAAGCTTCAGAACAACTAGAGGAACACATGGGGGAAAATCTTCAAGAAAGTGGTTGTTTTCCATTGCTCAGAGGCTAAAGGGGGAGGCTCATATAACTTACAATATAGATGGGAGTCTCAAGAGGTCACTCTAAAACCTTATGTAAAGAGTAAATGATTCCTGGTAAAGCAGAAACACTTGAGTCAAGACACCTGCAAGCTGTGCATGGCACTCCAGTGACATGGCTTTCATGAGTATCATCCATGCTAGAGTTGGTTTTTCAGAGTCTCGGGTGCTCAGGTCACCCATTGTCCTATAAATAACTCTTCAGCATGTTTCTGTAACTATTCACAATAAACTCACTTTGCTGTGAGTGGAAATTATTGATTTGTCAGATTCTGGTAGCTGAAATTACTAGGGTTGCTCAAAATCAAAACCACTTAGACGACAAAGAAGCTTTTCCAAGAATGTTTCCCTCATCCCACTGTCTGAGTCATTTTTGTGAGAGGAAAGTTCATAGGGTTATAGCATGTATAACGGTTGTCTGTGATCTTCATTTGAATCTCTCCCATCAAAAGACAGACTCACTCAGTCTCACAGTCCTAGTTATTACAGTGTATATTGTGGCTATGGCGGTTCTACAGTGATGCTTGTTATACAGTGGATACTGTTGAGATTTTAAAGTCTTTTGCTATGTGTTGTAATCCTAAAATACAGCTCTCCATGGTCTGGTTGCCCCTAGGGATGAGAGAATCTACACCAAGACCCAAGGGATGCTATGTAACCTTGCCCTGATTGGTGAATAAAAGATGCCTAAGCTGGGCTGAAGAGAGATAAGCGAAGATTTTGGTTCTTGGGATTGGGGTTGGGGTTGGAGGTAGGAGACCACGAGAAAGAGAAGGAAGAAGATGAAGAGAGGACAAGATGACATGAGGTAGGAATCTTCAAACCATAGCCATGAGGGCTGACCAATTAGAATTAAGAGCAGCCCAGATGGAGCATTGCAAGTTATAACTCTGTGTTATTGACAGAAAAGCAGACATAATAGGGTAGATATCTATCCAGCTTTAGTGCTTTAAAAGCTTAGTATAAATATAAAAGCTGTGTGTCTTTTATCTGGGAATTGAATGCTCAAAGGTGGGGTATAAACCCCCAGTTGAGACTAAATAGTTATTATAACAGGATACCCTGTGCTATCTCCCAGGAAGAAAGGAGGTAGCCTTGACCAAATCCTTCTTTGTCAGGGTGGCCATCTTGTATCTCCATCTGGAAGAGGCTATAACAATATGATCCTCCTTCTGGACCACATCGCTCCTCTCCTGGTTGTGTTAGCTCAGGATCTTCTCCCTCTGCCACCATCACCTGTAGATGTAATAGCTTACTCCAGAAGAGTGGGACTCAAAACCGTCACGACAGTGTACTGAGTTTCAGTGAGAGTAAGACTCGAGAATGCAATGTCCTTGTGGAGTCCATCACAATGGCTGCTGCCTGTGACTCACAGAGCTCAGAGCATGACCATTACTATTCAGGAAATTATAGATCATACGGTAATCTTTGGGATCAAAGATTTCACTGTATGTATTCTTGGCAAAGATAATCAGGAGATAAACAAATGTGTAACAAGTAAAGCAAGAAACCTTTCAAATAATCTGAAGATTATATCATTGCCATTATAGGAAGATGTTGTTTTAAAAATATAAAAATAAAAGTGTAAGTCTTTTACCCTGCTAGGTCCGCACCTCAGTGCCCCAAGATATCTGCTAGATATCTTGGCGGAAACACAGCCCAGCCGCACACTTTCCTACACTCAAACCCTCACATAAAAGAACACACAACACAATAATCTTAGATCCAATTGGTAAGATATAATTGCCCACTTAAACATACAAAGCCCGGTACTATCCATCCCTTGAGAACATTAATAACAACCTGTAAATACACAGAGCAGAATCTTAACGTCACCTGCCATCTTGTCCTGCCACGGCTTCTCAGCCTCTCTCCTCCGCCCTGTCTCCTCCTCTCTCCCCTAGTCTCCTCCTCTTCCTTCAGACTTCTCTCCCGCCCATCCTTCCTTCTCCTCCAATGACAGGCCTCCTTCTATCCTGTACCTGCCTCACCTGTGACGTCATCCTACAGGAAGAAAGGACAAGAGGACAGAATAATATGAAATGGTATTCTGGGAAGCTTTTCAATTTTTCTATTTTATACTTTATATTTATATTTTATATTAAGTGTGTGTGTGTGTGTGTCTGTCTGTCTTCTGTATAAGTGTGTCTGCCTGGGTCTGTATCTGTGTGTCTGTGTGTATCACATAAATGTCTATGGAAGCTACAGGTTGATATCAGGTGCCTTAAATTACTTTCCACCTTTTTGTTGTTCTATCTCTCTATGCATACGTATATAGTGTCTCCTTCTCCTTAGCGGGCTTAGAGCATGAGCCTGCCTTTACCCCTTAAGTACCATTGAGCTACATCCACAGCCCCTCTTTACTGTTGTTTTCAGTCAAGCTCTCTGTATGTTGCCTGAGCAGGACTTGAATCTGTGATCCTCCAGCCTTAACCTAGAACCCCAGTATTACATGAGTGTACCACCACTTGCTACAAAAAGGACAATCCAAGGTCTGGCACATGCTAGGCAAGCACGCTATCATGGAGCTGCATAGCTAATTCTGCTTCTGTTTGAAAAGAACACCCCCTTTGGTCATAGGAGTTCTCCCTGTAGGTGTAGCAAAGTCTTAACTATTCATCTCATACACTGTTTTAATTCCTTACGAACAGAGTGCATGAGAAAGTGCCCCCCCCAAAAAAAAGCTAGAGTTAAGGCAGCAGAAGAGTCAATTTTATTTTTGTTCATTATTTATAGATTAAAATTTCCCCATGTTACTATTGTGAACACTTTGCCTTGTGGTCGCTATAAGCATTTGGAAGGCCGGCATGGGGACAAGAGCAACGATACTCCAAGCATCCTTAGCATCTGTTCAAGCAGTGCACAGAACATGATGCTTTCTTGTATCGAATGTTTTCTAATTCTCAAAATTAATTTAAGAAACCCTAAAAAAAGATTCCTTATGTTATTGCTGCAGCCTTATTTTAAAATAGTGTCAAAATGTCAAGAGTTGTGAAAACTTTCCAAAAGATTCATTGTAATTTGGTTTTAATGACTATTGGGAAGATAAAAGACTTATTCTCCATTAAACTTTAAAAAGCAAAAACTGTCAGCATAATTAGATTACCATAATAAGAGTACTTTAGGTGGAGTTTCTGCGTATTGACTTTGACATGACCTTGGTAAAAGGAAATAGTAGTCTATGCATTCAGTATGAGGAAACTGGAAAGTTGGAGTCAAAATCACTATGACCTATTTTATTCTTGCTTTTAAGAAAAATGTGATTTTTAAAAAGGTAGAAAATGTTAAATTTTAATTGTGCGTGTGGCAGGGGTAGGCATATGGGTATGCATGTGCCGCGGTGCAAACATGGAGCACAGAGGACAGTATTGCGGAGTCGGGAAATCAGACTCAGATCAACATGCTTCCGTGGCTAGCAGCTTTACCCACCCGGCCATCTCACTGGTCCAAAGAAGAAATATTTTTTCAACCACAGTGATATAAATGGGAGAGCAAAATAAGGTGACCACGCTTTAAAATGCTTGAAACCTGAAGGATGATTCAACTCTGATTTCCAACGCTGCAAAGAGTGGACTTCTGTGGACTGATGAAAAAAAATACTAAAGTGGATTTATTGAAGGTCATTTTCACAGTGAACTTTCTGGGAACGAGAAGCCTCAGGGAATGGAGCAAAGACATATTGGAGGAAAGACGATAGAACAGATAGACGCTGTGATGCTCCAGCAGATTACTCCGAGCAGATCAATAAGCTTCTTGAGAATCCGCTAAAGCAGTTTCATGAGTCAGGCCAGCAGAGCAAGATGGCAACAGAGGGGTGGGGGTGGGGGTGGGGGTGGAGGTGGGGGGGGGGGTGGGGGTGGAGGTGGGGCAGGTTGCGAGGGACTCCAGCAAGGGTTAGGCTACTGAGTCTGAAGAAACTAAAGAAGAGCCTACACTCACAGAAGCAAACTGCAGGAGTTAGCCCTGCAGTTGTTAACTCTATCATATATGCACCAAAAGTGTTCCTGGTGTAAAGCGCTCTTCATAAGAGTTCACTCAGCCGCCTTTGATATGAAAACAGTGAGTTTTTCAGCCCACTTCACTGTCAGTCTTGATGTGTGTAATTAACCACGGGCCTGCGGAGTTGAAAAGACTTCCTGACTGATTTCTGATCCTGTGACCTCTGAAGTGCTTGTGGACAGGAGCAAAGGGGTGACTTCCTGGTTCCATTCATACTTTAGGATGAAGCACAATTGTCCTTTATGTTCAGTCTTCATCTGGGTGAAAGTCGTGCTCTGCGAAGGGAGTAGAAGGGCTCTGGTGTTCACAGCTTTAATTACTTTCAAATGGTCTGAATCTCACCCCAGTCTTTATTGGAATTGGCAGCATCCAACCAGTTAGCTGCAGAGGAACAATACCCTTTGAATGTAAGGGGCGGAGTTATGAAAGCTCTTTGATTCTCATGCAGATACCGATGAACCAAAAGCTCAAAGCATAATGATGAGCCCTGCTTCAGCCAAAGCCAGGACAAGACAGCATTCACCTTTTCTCATTATTTTCAGCCATTTGCATGTCTAGAAAAAGATTTGGTACCATTTTTTTTTTCCAGTCAGCTTTTCTTTCTGCTGTTGTGAACAAATTAGCATTATGTACAACTGAATTATAAAAAGTCTTGTTGGGGGTAGGAAAATGAGGTTTACGGGGCAAAGATCAGGCATAGACGATTTCAATTTTTACACAATTCTTTCGGCAGATACCCAAAGGCTTGAGTATTGTGTTTCTTTGTAAACAGTTTCCAGTGACCTGCCAGGTTCAAATCTGGGGGCAAATTTTCCTTGAGAGCCTAACTTGATGTCATCATTGTTCTTTTCTTTGCTTCCTACCATTCACGTTTTTTTTCTCCAGTTTCCACAGCAGATTATCCAAGTTATTAGGAGTCTGGACCAACACTGTAAGACACATGAAATATTCTTTTCTGTCAAACACTAAAACTGTTCACACAGAGGCCCTGCTGTAGTCTCAGAACCTGAATGACTGAAGTCTTACGTAGCTGGGCCCTTTCCACTTTTCTTGATTTCCTTCGCACTAATTCTTTTAAAACAAGCCAATGTCACAAGACTGTGATGTTAGACCCCAGTCAATAGGGTCTCACACAGTTATCCGCTCTAGAATACAAACAAAGTGTACTCCCCGTCTCCGTGTGCTGGCTACCGGGCTTTTGGGTCTTGTTGCACCTTTTTGGAAAAAGAAATTGCCTTGCTGAGCTTCCTTCATTGCCTGTGTGCTTCTTCGTGCAGCACCAGGACTCTTCACCATATCTAACACCACAGCCTGAGATGTTACCGAGATATTACAGCTGTCACAGCTCACACAGGGCAATGACCAAGGGGTGTTTATGTAAAGTTTTTCTTTGGGGGTTTCTGGTTTGTTTTGGAAACAGCTGTGCTAAAAACAATATTCAAGACACGTGTACCTCTGAAACTCCAAATTGCCATCTAGTAAGGCCATTCGTTAAGATGTAAAACCAAGCCCCTTCTGTATAATGTTAGCTGACACAGTCACAGCTTCCCCTGACTGACAGCAAATCATTTCTCCTCTTCTATTACTTATTATTTCATTTCGTATGTATATTGTTTGCCTAAATGTACATCTTCCCAGGGTGTGGATATCTGAAGAGAAAGGTAGATCCCCTGACAGCTTGGGACTGGAATTACAGACAGCTGTGAGCTGCTATGTGGGTGCTTAGAATGGAACCCCCAGGGACCTCTGGGAAAAGGTAGCCAACACTCTTAACTACTAGGGCATCTCTCCAGCCCCGATTCACCTCTTGAGAAATCATTAACACTGTAAAAACACAGTGAGGTGAGAGCCCCCCCCCCGCCTTTTTAAAAAATGGTTCCAATGCTACTAAAAATATTCACACTTACAAAATACTCGATAACAATATTTCTCTGGGTTGTACAAGAAATGAGTCAGGCAGCGTTGACAGACAGGGAAGCATCATTAGTCAGGTCCGGCTTCCTTCCCACCTTGTCAGAGGCTGACTCTGGTTTTCTGTCTTTTTCTTTTCTGCATTCTTAGTCAGCCACGTCTCCCTCTACTCCTCTCTTCACTTTCATTCACAGATTTTTGGTTCATGATTTGTGTTTTCCCAAAACCTCTTATTTTCGGCTTCGTGTCCATCCAACAGAAGCAGGTTTGGCTGACAGCCTAGCAGAGATTCAGGTGAGCTCCTCCCTCGCTGCCCCTTCAGAACTGATCTTACTCTTGGGCATTGTGGTTTCACCAGGGCACCTTTGATGTCAAGGCTGTCTGTCAGAGCTGGGCTACCTGGCCACCCCACACTCCTGTGAAAATCACTAACTTCTGAAGCCAATAATATAGTAACATTGTCTTATAAATATTCTAATAAAACTTACCTGTTAATATGACTTGATTAAAGAGACACATACTTAGAAGGACTACTAACAGTAAAGTGTGGGTCAGTATGTTCTTACTGGAATGGAGCTAAGAATTCTGCATGCTACCCTACGGAGAAAAATAAGTAGTTATTTATAAGAATTTTGTGCCTGGCTTTTTCCAGCATCTATAGTGTGACTCATTAGGCAGACTTACTGCAACTATTATAGTGGCCTAGGTTGTGTAAAACATATGTAGAATTCTGATTTCTGATGAGCCCAGTTGTTGTAACTGCCTTTCTTAGCTCTTTCACTTCTTTATTGATCAGAAATTGTCAGTACCCTCACAAGCTTGGTATCTTGGCTTTTCTAACTATATCAAAGGTTATCCAATACAAAAATAGAAAATCAATGCGTGCTCTTGATCTTAAAGATGAGGGAAAGGGATGTGTATAACTAAGTAAAACTATTTCACTTGTCACTGAAAATTAACCTAAGGGGAAGCCCTAAGTTAATAATGGTGAACTGTAGAGGAACAGACAAGGCAGCACAGTGTGTAGCTCTTTAGCAAAAGGACTGTGCTGTCATGTCGCAGAAGCTCCGGGAACAAAGCGTCAGATATGCTTGTAAAGAAATTTGCATCTAAGAAAAAAGACTCTCCATGTTCAACGTTGCTTCCCTCTCTGTACCAGGAATGAATGAATTACAGTTAGAGTTTGCACCTGAAAGGGTCACATGAAAGATTTCTATACTGAAGGTTTGGTCTTCAGTTAGTTGGGCTATTAGAAATTGGCAGGTACATAAAGTAGGTTCTTGTCACAAGACAGAGTGAATGGGATGTCTTCGAAGGGTAAGTTGGGACTGTGGCTTCTCCTCTCTCTCCTCTACTTTTCTCTCTTCCTCCTCCTCTCCCTTCTCCTCTGTCTCCTCCATCTCCCCCTCCAGTTCTTTATCTTTCTGTGCAACCCTTCTCTTAACCATCAACATGCATCTTAATCATTTCTCTCTTCTTCTTTTCTGTTGGTCATGGGACCAAGTGACCATGGACTAAATATCTACGACAGAGAGCTAAAACAAACTGGTCTCAATGAGAGCAGGAAAGCAGGCCCTGTACCTGGGCAGCAGGATAGAGATATCCCTGGATGTGGGGATTGCCGGTGAGCCGGAACCAGAGTGTGAGAGAAGATCCATGAGGCTGACCAGTTCAGACATCTCTCAGGTCCAGGAGCAGAACTTTGAATAGGCCCTCCCCTCCATCTACCCAGTCAATGAACTGCTGGAGTACGAGAAAGGACCAGTCCTACAGATCCAAAATGACAGGATCTCCATGACACACGGTAAAACACAGTACCTGAGAGGAATCCTAGTAAGGTTCCATGTTAACAGAATAGCAGAAGCCAGAGGCCTCGAGCCAGGCCAGAGAGTCATTGAAATGAACATTTGCAAGCAAAACCACGGGGACAGAAGGCTATACTGTGGGACAACACTCTGTGCCACAGTACAGCTTCCACAACAAGATTGTTTTCCCTCTGTTTTTGGAGCGTTTTCAAGGGTGGTGGGTACAAGGGGAAGGGAAAATGAGTGGGATTGGGGTACATGATGTGAAATTCACAAAGAACCAAAGAAAAAAATAAACAAAAAAAACCCAAAAACAAACAAACAAAATCAACATCAGTGTAGTGAAAGTTGACTAACACAGAGTGAGCCATTGGACATGCTTATCAATTGGAAAATAAACTATTAAATTTTCAAAAATAAACAAGTATGTTTGATTTCTCTGTTGTCTACATCTCCCCACAATCTGTAACTGGCTACTCCCCTGCCTTATTTGCTTGTTTCAGTGAACAATGACACTTCAGTTGCATCTGTGGAACTTATTCGTCTCTTCATTACCTTCAGTGAGGTACACTAGGTAGTAAACTTCCTTTTTGTTTTTCACTTACTGGTTTGTCATTTGTTGCAGGAGAATTAGAAAATTTGAAAGAAACTTATTTTGCTTTTTCTATGGTAAAAGAATAATAAGTGTGTTTAGTCTTTTGATAAACTATTTTAAAGTATACTTGTTTGATTAGTTTTTTAAGATAATTTTATTTTATTTTATTTTATTTTATATGAATGGGATTTGAGCCTGCATGTATGAATGTGCTCCATGTAGATGCTGTGTCAACATAGGGCCAGAAAAGGAAATTGGAACTGAAGTTACAGATGCTCATGAGCCACGTCCTCTGAAAAAGCAGAAATTGCTTTTAAGCATGGCACCTTCTCTCTAGGTCCCTTGCCTACTTTTTATTAAAAATAAATCAATATTTAACAATACAGCCTGGTACTATCCTATCCCCATACTTTTAAAATAAGAAAAGATTTTAGCTATGATTTATGGATCAGAATTTGGGGGAGTTGAAGTTTTATGTATTTATAAAATTCAATAAGCTATTAGAAAAGCCATGTTCATACATGCTTTTCAGTATGCCTCTAAAGGGGTTTGCCAGAGCTCATTGTATTAGGAAAACATACAAAGCTGAGGATGTGGAGAAAAAAATCTATCTTTTCTATTTTTCAGCATATCTGTCCTTTTCTCATTTTGCCTTCTAGTTTTCTTTCACTTTGACACCCTGTGTATGAGCTACCCCTTACATTAAAGTCACATTGCCTAGAATCTTTCTTGTATGTTTAGATATGTATTTCCATAAGTTAAAGACCTTACCCTAAAATACTATCTTCATCTGACTAAAATTTACCAGCCCAGTCCTGTTCTAAACACAATGAAAATGTAAAAAGCTTTATCTCATACTATATATTTGCACATGTCTACACCAATCCAAATCTGCCCATTAGCATGGGTCTTTATATAACGGTAGGCTAAGAAAGAAGTTAGTCAGGGCAAGATCATCTTCTGGTTCTGTCAAAGCAAAATTGCACTTGATAGAGTTCAATGGGTGTCAAGACTTTATTAAAGGCTATTGTAGTAGAACAGAGAGACTGAACTTGACTCAATATAACAGGAGTCACTGGGAATTTATAGACACTGAGCAGGGTGTGAGTCATTTGATAGAAAAGGACCAAGATAAACATGATTAGATACCAAAGGTGGGCTAAGTGGAACTTGATTACACATTAGAGGTGAGAGGAGTCTAAATAGATTGGTCAGCAGGATTCTTTCTAAATCCAAGTTCAGCAGGTCAGTGACAAAGCCTCACCAAGGAAAAGGACTCAAAGTAGTCTGACTAAAGTTTGGAAAAGAATGAGTCACTGCCATGCATTGTGACATATGACATTCAATACTCAGGGGAGTGAAACAGGAGAACAGGAGGACAGAAAATTTGAGGCAGTCTGACTTCTTAGTAAGACCCTATCTCAAAAAAACAGAAAAAGAAACAAACACTGAAAGGTAGTTCAGGAATCTAGCTTCACCCAGCATACGCAAAGGTACAAAGCTTTGGACTCAGTACTTAGCACATGAGTGCACGCACACACGCATACATACACAGAGAGAGAGAGAGAGAGAGAGAGAGAGAGAGAGAGAGAGAGAGAGAGACAGACAGAGACAGAGACAGAGAGAGACAGAGAGAGACAGAGAGAGACAGAGAGACAGAGAGAGAGGTGCATACATATACACAAAGAGAGAAAGGGGAGGAGGTTGAGGATAAAGATAGATAGAGAGATCTTGCCAATTCCTGAAATCTAGCTGCCCACTCAAGATGCTCAATGACATATGTCATCGTCACAGTATGCCATTATCCCATTTTCTGATCTAAGACAACAACTTTTGTTACAATCTCATGACCGCTCTCCCAAAAAAAGACATCTCATCTGTCTCAATGTTATCTTAGGGTAATTTTAGTCTTCTTTAATAGATCGTCTAGGTCAGTATCTAGATTAATATCCTAGGACTCCAAAATAAAAATTTATCTGTACACTAAGCTTGACAGATCTCCAGCTTCAACCAGTGCTAAAGCTAAAACGGTGACAGCATCTGAAACATAGAGAAGATATTCCTCCCACCCACCTATCTAATGTCCGTCAGCATAATTGATTTATGCTTTGTTTTTAAAACTTCCGGTAATCTCTTCCAATGGTAGCACATGCCATTCATGGTACCCTGAGAGTGTGTTCCTAAGCCACCATCTTTCCTACTTATCTCAGAATAAACTATCTATTAATTCATTTTAAGCAGAGCTGTCATCTTATATTGGCAATTTAAAGGTCAATGTTTCTATGCTCTTGTCTTTTTCCTGAGGTAAGAAAGATTACATCATCCAGATGAATAACGTGATTTTTATTAGTGTGTGCTTGGGATAGAGTCTCCCGTTGTCCAAGCTTTAGTCGGGCTCCTTCAAAACCCATTTTCAGTAGCCCCACGCTTTGGCTTCCTTCTTCCCAGTATCCACTTGCTGAGTGAGTTTACCAAGTATTCTCCATTCTCAGTATCTGATTGTTCACAATGTCTGTACTAATGCCATCCCCAAAGGTTACCAAGGCCTTCCTCTAGCTAATCTTGCTGGGTTAATTGTACAAGAATTAACCTATTATAACAATGTCTATCTATTAGCCCTACTACCCTTCTTAGCTATAAATACCTACTCTTGCAAGTTAATATCAGACCAATCAAATGCGTTGACACTTCTGTTCCCCTATTATAGTAGTTGCTAAATGAAATCTGGTTTTGCTGTTTTAACTATGAGGCTCCTGGTTTTCTGTAATGGTTGTACTCCCCCCTTACTAGATGACAAAGAGGTGTTAATGTGGATTTTTGAATTGCTATAATAGAAAACAAGTTGACAGTGGAAATCAGCAGTGAGGTTGAAGTACTTTGAAGGGCATGGGCTATTGAACAGGCGGTAGTGTATCTGAAATAAACTGGAATTAAGTAACTGAGACTCAGGATGAGGAAAGAGCAGATAAATGTTCTGCCTTTACATGTGCTCCAAGCACTTGAGATTTGACTTAAATTTTATTTTAACCCAATCATTGTACCTTGTGTTTTAAATGTCCATTTTAAGGGGTCTATAGAGATGGCTTAGCAGTTAAGAACACATATTAGTCGAGACCCTAATTGAATTCTCAAGACCCATGTCCAGCTGGTCACAACAGTCTGAAACTCTGCTTCATGAGGATCCTAGACCTCTGGCTTCTGCAGAAAACAGCATTCATGTACATGTGTGTATACAGAGAGAGAGAGAGAGAGAGAGAGAGAGAGAAAATAAATGTTTAACAGACTGTTTTATAGTGAGTCTCAGTTATTCACTCAGGGTCATACTCTGCTTTTCAAAGTTCTCAGGGTCTCAGATGGATTTAGGTTAGAAGATCTGACTAATTGTTCTTATTCATTATCTAGGCATTAACAAAACACTGAAATTTGTCACAAGTTTCAAGTTTTTTAGGTGGCTTCAAGATATACAAGGGAAATACATGGAACACTAATGCAAAACAAACTTGTGGGTGGACAGAGTAAAAATCTAAGAATGAATCTCCCTGAGATTCGTGGGTTAAATGGCAAAGTGAAGAGATGACAAAATGGAGATAATTAAGGAATGGAAATGAAATTAATCATGAAGACTCTTGCCCTGCAAGACAGAAGTTACTATTTTGAATATGAAATCCGGGGAAATTCTGTTATTTTTGTTTCCTTGATTTTTAAAAATTATTAGCTCTTGAGAACAGAAACACTCTCTCTGACACATATTTCCCCACGAAGAGGTTATATATGTGTTACTGAAGGGCTTGGTTTTCCATGGGAAGCACTTCTTTCAATATATTATATAACATATGGAATGAATACTAATAGAAATATGCTTCCACCAGACAAGTAGGACACTACATATTTAAAATGAGAATCATAAAACACGGAGACATTTTAATGTAAAAGAAGACAGTCTTGAGTTCTGGACTGGTATAGTATCATAGGTGAAAAAAAAATTCCCAAATTTATGGACCCAAAGATTTCAAAATCCGAGTTGACATATTCAGACTGTGTCTTAATACGTACAAAAATCACTTTAGTATAGTACCAATTAAAATAACTTAATTATACCTGAAATAGTTTTCTGTGCCACTTCATCCAAGTGAGCTATGGGGGAGGGGAGAAAATTAGCCAGCCATCGCAGAGTGGGACTAAAGAACAATGTGTGTCAAAAACAGACTATTTAGAATTCAAACTCTGGTGACACTGAAGTTGGCAGTTATAATTGTAGGTGGAATTTCTGGGAGAAGAATGTAATTATCCAAACTGGATTTTAACCAGCACACCTGAGCACTTCAAGAAAAAAAAGTGTCTTTAATACCATAAATAAATACCTCCTTTGTTCTATTCCTGAATGTAAAGGTACCAGTCCCTGGGCAGGCTGAATGCCTGAGGTTCTGCTTTAGTTCCTGCTCAGGAGGAAGCCTGCCTCCTACTGAATCGCCAATCACCTTCCTGCAGAGATCTCTGTTCAAGCAAAGAAAACTATTATTAGGTATTTGATGGTTCTTATTAGCCCTAGATATCTTAAAATTTTGTTTTCAAATGCTTTTCATTAGGTAGGTCAAAAGTTTGAGGTTCAAGCACTCCATCAGAATCACAACTGAAAACTACTGATATCAAATCTTTTTCCGGTTCAATCGGGAAAACATCACTCCCGTTGCAAGGAACAGATTAGAAATCCTTTACCTCTGTAGAACCTGGGGCAGAAGACCCAGGGAGGAAAATCATGCAGAATCCTGAAGACTGCAGTTGAAATGCAGACAAAGAACCACTGTTGTTCACAAAACACTATGAAGTAGACAGCAGTAGCTCTTTGAAACTTCTGGAAGAAATAAAACATACTTAGGACACCATTGTGTTGAAAGAAAAACATCAGTTAAACTGAATTTAACAGTTTGAGTAAAAACCAGTTTGCTAGTGAGGATCCCTTATCACAAACGATACTCAACCTTCCTCATGCTGCATCCCTTTGATACAGTTCTTCATGTTGTGGTGACTCCTAGCTATAAATTTATTTTTTTTTTTTTGCTACTTCTTAACTGTGACTTTGCAACTGTTATGAATCATACTGTAAATATCTGGAACACAGGATATCTGATATGCGACCTCCAAACGGGTCATGACCTACAGGTTGCGAACTACTGCTTCATACTGTAGATGAGATCCGGACAACTCTGCGCTCAGATACAGACAGGCAGCTTCAGTGAACAGCCTGAGGCAGTGCTTTCCGGTCCTTACACGCTGGTGTGAGCACTGGGTAGCCTGGAACCAGCTGAAGCTTTCTTTCTGTTTTTACTGCTTCTCCTCCTACTTAGGACGCTGCGTTACATTGCATTCGATTACGGAGCACCTCGAGATGCAGAGGCAATTTCACTTAAAATTACACTCCAATAGGCCATAGTATAAAATTTTTTTCTCATTTTCGGTTATGGTTGGAGAGTCTCTGTTCTACTCTTTACCTTAAAGAATGTTCTGGGTACTATTAAGGGTTCAGCTGCTCAGTGGCCAAATAAAAGACAGACATGCGGTCTTGTATACCCACAAGTAACTGGCCAGGGTGAACATTCCACACTGTGGTGCTCAGAGAAGGTAAAATTAAGTAAAGATGCCCTTGGAAGAATTGTGTTTCTTTAAATATTAATAATGAGTTATGTTTCTTTCTTTTCATATTAATAATGTTTCACTACTACATTCTGGGGCACACTTTTCACTGTATCTTGCTCTTATTCTCGAGCCTGCCCATGGATCTATGCCTCCCTTTCTGGATCTCTTGATATTTATGTCTAGATTCTGCAAATGAGACAAAGATGACCTTTTTTTTATCATTTTAGCTCCTCTTCTCCTCCTCCTCTTAAGTATCTTTCTGTGCCCTTACAATATTTTAATATATTTTTAAAATTTATACAACAATTTTAAGTGAAAATTCGAGACGGTAATAAAATAACTTCTTACATACTCCCAATCCAATTACTCCTCCCATTAACACCTCAGACTCACCCATTAGTGAGTTTATATTGACACGTAGCTACCACATAAGGTCCATACCTTCTCCAGGTTTCTTTAGTCGTTCTTTAATGATCAATTTCTTTTCCAACATCCCACCGAGACTCACACAGGACTTTGCTGTGTCCCCTTAGTCTGCTCTTGACTACAACGTTGTATAACTTTCCTTCATTTTTATAATATATCAGCTTTCAGGACAGTCAGGGGAATATTTTATACAGTGTCCTTCAATGAATCCATCTAACTTTTTCCTCATTATTAAAATTTACTTTCATATTTTGAGAAATAACAAATTTACTTAGTTCATCAATCATCATAAAGCCATATATATTTATTTTACATTATAGATTAGTATATAATGCATATCATTTTTTTGATGATTTTGTTCCATCTTAAACCATGTTACCACTTTCAGGTGAGTATTCTGTCCTTCAGTACAATGGTTGTATGTTGTATGCACTGAACCCCCATTACTTTCAGAGTGTATATTGTATACTAAACGCCCATCACTATAAGACTGTATATCGTATACACTATACCCCCATCACTGTAGGATTATATATCATATGCACTATATCAACATCACTATAAGACTGTATATCATATACACTATATCCTGATCACTATAAGACTGTATATTGTATACACTCTACCACCATCACTGTAATACTGTATATCATATATACTATACACCTGCCACTGTAAGGCTGTATAGACTACACACACCCCCATCACTGTAAGATTGTATATTGTATACACTATACCAACATCACTATAAGATTGCATATTGTATACACTATCCCCATCACTGTCAGATTGTCTTGTCTTTTATCTAATTTGTCTCACATATGTTATACATTTTGTGCTCCAGCACCAAATGAATTATCCATCCTTAAGCCCTGGATTTTTAATGTTGGTGTTGGTATTAGAAACCAAAGTCTAGGTACTGGGTGGGCCTGTTGTGTCTAGTGTTTCTGCCCCAGGGCTCTTCATGTTATAGCAGAAGTAAAATTGTGTAAGTCTACTACAGAGTCTTTTAATCCATGAACTTGTATTAGTTCTTGGTTTATATTAATTCTCATTGCTATTTGCCCCAGTGTTAGTAATTTTCTGCAAATACATCCTGTCCATGATATCTTAGATAATATACTTTTAGACAAAATCCCTTTCTCCATGCAAAAGAGAGAACTAAAACCACTTTAAGATGTGTATTCGCTTTGAGAGACTGGATTTTGTCCATGAGTAAAGGGAAAAGCAAAAAATCAAACAGGTTTTCAAACCAAAGTTTAACAAGAAACCTAATTTTCATGCTGAGTCAGCCTTGCGTACATGTATTGTGTGTTTGCTCTTGACTACTCCAGTGATGCGTATTTTCAGAATGTTATAGAAAGTTTTAGAAATGCTTTCATATGATGTAAGTTATATCTTCTAAAATTTATTAAGTGTTATCTTGGTTCATAAATCAATGAGTTCTTCATTAACTTTCGACAGAACAATATTTGAGAGATAATTGCTACTTTAAGTGAATTTTTGCACACTTAAAAGAATCATATTTCTTAAAAGAGGGACTACAAAAAGAAATTAGAGCATTAACCTGAAAATTACTCGTTCATTTCCCAGCACACTTATCATTAGAACACTTAACAGTATCTGAAGTTAAAATATTTTTTATGGTGCACAGTGCCATTTTTAGAAGCTTACAATGAACTTGGCAAGAAATGGTTTGAGGATAGCTAGTATTGGATAATGCATGCTTTTCTATGTCCTATGGCTCCCTCCTGTCATTTTAAACCCTTGAGTACAAATTAACTGGAACACGGTCTAAGGAGCATATTTATTAGTATAGAATTTTTATTATCAGCACATTGGTACCAGGTCTATAGAAATATAAAAGTCATGGAAACAAACTTAGCAATGAAGTCCCCTGTTCCCAACTCATTCATTCTTATCTTTCCCCCAAACAGTCATTTCTTCTAACCGTGAAGCACACAAACTCTACTACATATTATCTCTGTCCATATATCAGATATCATCAAGATCCAGTTAATCATTGTGCCAGAGGGGGGAGAAATACTTGAAAGGTTTGTTAAATCAACCTCATGGAAAAAGAAAAAAACAGCTTTTTGGAAGCAGTCAAAATTCTTATCTTCATATAGAATGGGACAGAGATGTGCTGTAGAAAGAAGCCATACATGCCACACCTAAAGGAACCTTCTGCAATAAAAAATGGCTAAGATGTTCCCAAGCCTACTTTCCTGTTCGTTTCTCAGAATTATTAAGGTTCCCAAAGGTTTTGATGCCATGTGCTTGGGAGTTTTTCATAGCTCGGGAACTGCACAATTTCATTGTCACCACTGGAGACAAAATTTCCACAATTCCCCAGGTTGGCCTCACGTTTTCCCATCTCTCTTCATTTTCAAGAGAAGATAGAATAATGAAATGCACAATTGCAGAGTGGGGGGGGGCATTGATTTCAAATCAGTTTGTCAACAATGGTGCTTCATTGACATCAAAGTTGTCCCCAGTTCACACCATGGATGTCTAAACAATTCCCAGAAAGCATTTCCAATGAAGAGAGTGTACTACTCCTTCTATTGAAACTGCCTTCTGACTTTTCTTTAACCCCCTGGTTTTCTTTTGTGTCCACACAGATTCTCACACACACACACACACACACACACACACACACACACACACACACACACACACACACAGCACTGATCCTTGAGTATCTTTTATGACATCCAAGAATAGCCTGCTATTAAAAAGCAATGACTGCCTTCCCAAGATCCATTTTTAGAGATGTGCTTCCTGACACTTCATATGTGTCCAATTCTGGGATGATTCTGGCTGCTGTCTGTTCACTCTTTTTCTTTCTGTTCCCTTGATAGCACATTCTCTCTGGCATCACTGCAGTGTTTCCTCCTGAGTTCACACATTTCCTCTCTCACCATCCTTAATTTTTGCTTTAAGGCTTGTTTTTCTTTCCCACTCTGTTGGGATTCCACAGGGCCACTCTTTGTCTTTCTGTATGTGCAATACAACAAACAATTTGACCAAAGCCTGTGAATTGTTCATCATGACACCTTTCCAACATAGGACAGTGACAGACAGGGTCAGGATGACACCTTTACAGCTTAGCATCTATCAGATGCTTAATTGGGAAATTCTCTCAGCTCTGAATGAAATTCCTGGATCTTCTGTGATGAAGCAACTTCGAACAAGAAAACATAGCTCTACTTATATGAAAAGCTTGGAAGATACTGGTATTTTGTAAAAGTACACACAGTCCACACAGGCAGTGGTGAATAGCTACCCTGTATATTCATCATAGAAGAGAAAATATTTATTTAGATTCATAAGTTTTAAAAGATGTGATACAATTGAGAAGATGATAAATGGGAATTCATAAATATGAAGAAGATAGGAAAATGGTTAAAAAAACAAATATTAAAATATTAGACAAAAAACAGTGCTATTTTCAAGATGGCTCAGCAGGTAAAAGTGTTTACTACCCATCCTAATGACCTGAATTCTATCCACTGAGCCTCATGGTAGAAGGAGAGAACTGACTCCCACAGACTATTCTATGACCTCCAAAGGAATGCTCATGTGCAAGCAAGCGCGCACACGCATGCACGTGCACACACACACACACACACGTGCACGTACACACACATCAATGTGATAATTTTTAGATAAGTTGTTCTATTTTATGAGTTATATAAAACATAGGGACTGGAGGTCAGTTTAAGCTTTTATCTTGACAGCTCCACTGTCTGCTAGACCACCAATCAATAGTATCAATATACAGGTTTCTTTCTCAGTGGTTTTTCCACATATTATTCTCTAAAGCACTGTGCAAGGAAGGTTATTTTTAAAAATTACCTTAAAGGTACCCAAGATGCTCTTTGATAAAATAAAGTTAAGTAATTAGTACTTTTACTAATATCATATTCACTATTTTTAGAGGAAAAAAAAGATGTTATCAAAAAAATAAATATGCCCTGTGATGTACCCACATTGGAAAATTAAGAACTTCTGTCTAAGAAAGCATCTGCAATCAGTAGAGAAAGGTATTGAGCAATTGTCTTTGAACCACTGAAACACTAGCCTCTGTCCCATGACCATGTCTTCTAAGATCTGTGGGATTTGAGCACCGAGTGATCCTCAGTACAGAAGAGTGCAGGGCCACCTTGTGTATTCTTCATTCACAAGCGGACTCCTTTGCTCTGGGAACTAGGACACGTGACTTGTTTCCATGGTAACACACAAATTAAAGATCCCGAAGTCAGCTGCATGGAAAAGAAAAACATCTTTTTTTTTTTTTTAAAGAAAACCTTTGCCCTAGTTTTTAGCAGTTATCCTGAGTATTGCTAATGTCTTTAAGAATAATTTCAAGCCTTCTTCATCATGAGCAAGACATTGTAATCATGCCATATCTTGTGAGTAGGCAATAGATAGAGCAGTACTGCACCTCTGAAGACTCTAATATGAGGCTTGGAAAATAAGAACGTGTTTTTCGTAAGCCATGCACTTGATAGCAGTCTTTCTGTGAACTGACCTGTTTGTCCTGATACCTAATTTTTTTTCAATCTCTTGTGATAAACAGCAACTGCTTAAACAAAGTCAAAAATAACAGACTAACTCATGACAAAGAATGTTAACATATATTGATACTTCATATTCAGATAAAGTCAAAGATTCCGATATCATAGTCTCTAATTTTTGGACAATGATAATTCTCTACAGAACTGTATGCTTTGGCAGCAACCAACTGTTAAAACCAAAACAACAAAAGCTTCTGTGGGTGAGACAGGAGGACTTTCTCGCCCTGAACTCGGGCCCCTCCCCAAATGCTGGATGCTCTCATCGTTAATCTTTTCACTGGTCCTTGAAGTTTCATTCTTATTTTCCTGTTGAGGAAACTGAGGCTCATGGGTATTAAGTTATCTTCTTCAGATAAATGAAAGAATCAAAATTCAAAAGAAACAGCTTGAGTTGGTGTACTCGATGGAATTCAGAGAAGAGCATATTATGTCCTCAGTAATATTTTTCAAATCTCTTTCCAAGGTAGATTGCACATTGGAATGTCTTTTACAAAAACATCTTCTTTGCAATAAAGGACAATATGGACAGTTTAACACACCAAGTTTTCAGGCTTATTACTGGTTCCACGAGAGAGAGAGAGAGAGAGAGAGAGAGAGAGAGAGAGAGAGAGAGAGAGAGAGAGAGGGAGGAAAATGAATGCAGTCATTTGCCACATAACGGGCCACTGTGCTTTTAAGATCAATTCAGTTTCAGTGCACGTAGTTCAAGGACAACACGGTGCCTGATATAGAGCCCTTTTTGATTTATACTCTATTTCCTGTAAAACAGATTACAGAACGCCTTTTGTTTCAGATAAAATGAAGACACACAAGGTACTGTTGTGCTGACCTCCACCTGATGCTAACACTTGCTCCAAATTTATACAGATTTTAAATTTATAACCAAGTCTGAACAGCTTGTCTGGGACAATCATCATGTCCTCTGAGGTGTGGGATTGAATCCTCTGTTGACATCACCCTAAACAACTGTGAAAGCAGGATCTCTGCAGATGTCTTTGAGCTGCTCTCTGTACTCTTACTCCATTGAAATGTTGATGAGCTGAGAAGGTACCCAAAAGCATGCTTTCAGTTGGCCTTAACTCCTTGTCATTTTCAGGGCACTTCTTTGAATTCAATTACAGTTTAGTTTAATTCAGAGTAGATTAGGATTCCCATTGCCACAGAACAATTTAATTGTGTTTTTCTTTCTGACTGACCATTCACTTGATGTAAGTGTTTACTAATATTAATGACTACATGTGACTAATATTAGAAAGAGAAATTAAAACAGCACCTTCTTTTGTATGACTTAGAGCAGTTCTTTGAATTAATGCACATAAAATTTGAATTCCCACTGCCTGCAAGCTTCTTCATATGTGCAGATCCCATCATCAGTTCCTCTGTGAATAATAATACAGGCTTTAAAACCTATTAGATTTAAATTCAACTACCGCTTCTGCCAATTTCTGCTTATGTAAATTTGCTGGAAATTCTGGTTTTGTTTGTACCTTGAATGCAAAGGTAATAATAGCATTAGATTAAGAATTTGTGTGAGGAGTAAATGTGAAGGGGAAAAAAAAACCTTTATCAAATGCTAAAACCCAGAACTTATTTCTGACAGCACAATACCCCACAATGCCCTCTCTTCCATGGCTCTTCTCTGATTTTTTATTCCACTCTTTGACCGTACCGATCACCTTACTGTTCCCTAACTAGCATGTTTCTCACCTTTCCTCCTTGCCACATGTCATGTACATTTCACCAAACACCCTTGGGTCTGAGTATTCCTTCCCTGCCCATGTCTCCTTTGGCCTCTCGCCCTTTGAGTTCACTCGTAAACATATTGCCAATTCTGTAAATACATCTACTATGACTTTAACATTTACATTTGCCCATTTTTATTAAAGCCCCTCTCACATGTTAGGGTCCTCTTGTAGCAGTTGGCAGGTAATGTTTGGCCCACAGTTTGTTTGTCATTTGTGGCATCACTCAGCACCAAACGCAGGGCCTTGCGTGTGACAGGCAAATGCCCTACCACTGACCTCCCTACAAGCCTTTCTAGTTCTTTTGAGCGTGCAGTTCTGACCATAGGCAAGACACGGCTGCCCTCGTACTCTCAAAGCTACATTGAGTAAGAACTGGAACATGGACTGAATACAGAGGGAGCAGGCAACTGGGGATGGAGGGGAGGAGGAAACTAAGTGAACCTGAGAAGGAAACATAGAAGAACCGTGCTCGTTTATCATCCACTCTAATTTCACGTCTAGAAACCTGACGAGTTGGTAGCAATAGATGTATATTGTGTCCTGAAGAAGATTCGTTTTGCCATTTTTAGCTTTTCATACTCAAGTTTTAGGTGAAACACCATAAAAAAATGTAGTTCCGCATTAAAATCATGACTTGCACAGTCTTTAAAAGCCTAGGTGACAGAAAACAGCATGAGAGAAGGTAGACAGATTGTCTAAAATAAGAGCAGCAACCTGCCTGCTTCCAAACCAGAGGCCTGCTGCTGAAATTAGAACGCGTGCTGTGGCAGAACTGTATCAGGAAATCTGCTCCTGTGTCAACAGTCCCTGCAGTATGCTGACCCGGGCAGATACTCCAATTGATTAACTTCATCTGTGTCACCCGCAGAGAGAAAGGCTGTGGTAACTGATGGCTTTACCAGTATCCATCTTTTCTATTTAAGGAAGTTAGAAATACACCTTAAGATGGATGCTGAAGTAGGCACCATCTATCTTTGGGGCCCAATATATAGTCTGTGGTTTCTCAAAACCCTGAAGTCAAGGGACTTGAGAGGCAGAGCAGGGAAGATTTCCCAAAAATAAGCTTAAATTTTTTGTTGATTTTTGATAGTATTGGAATCTTGAAATTTCCTGAAATGTAAGAGATAGCAGAAACTAAAGAAGAGAAATAGGCTATCCTCTCTCCCTTCAGACTATATATTTCACATAGCTATGCTAACATAAAAGTAGAGCGGCTTCTGTTTCTATCCAACTGTCAATAATGTGTGTGTGTGTCTGTGTGTCTGTGTGTCTGTGTGTGTATTTGTGAGTTGTTTTATGTGATCTAATATGATAGATAACATTTTATTCCTAAAATATTTATACAAAAAATTAACATCTCTATTATCCAATCCATTCTATACAACATAAACGTCATAAAATGCAAGTTCAAAAATTTCTATATCTCTTCTTTAAATTTTCATCTACAGAACTCAATCCATTTTTTAACACCATTAATGCTTCCAATGTAGTTTTCCAATTCTTTTTTCCCGTATTCTCTGACACATAACCTGTACTTCCTGGGAGTCTGACTGGTTATTATCTTATTGTGTATAGAGGACTCTATCCTTAATATTCTCAGCTGCAAACGTATTCTCTGACTATTGATTACTTTTTATAATTGTTTTTATTTAAGCAACTTTAATTATATAATATTGCTTGAATCTGTTCTTACACAGAATGGTAAAGAATTTAGGTCCTGGGCACCAAGGTAATCAAGCAGCCAATGGCACTTGCTGTGCAAGCCTGGTAACCTGAGTTTGATCCCTAGAACTTGCTTAAATGTGGAAGGAAAGAACTAACTCCAAATAACCTCTGACCTTCATGTGTGCCATGACATGTGCACCTCCCCGATACACACTTTATGAATACACACACACACACACACACACACACACAAACACAAACACACACACACTAAACTTTATCCTATCTCTCTTTCCAGAGAGACAATTGCCCCTAGCATACTTGTTCATGTGCATAGGCAAAGTACATGTCTATATGTGTGTGAACATACATACGAACATACATACATACATACATACATATATATGTATATATATATATATCCATTTTGTATTTATGTTTATTTTACGTCAAGATCATACTCCAATGTTGTTTTTAACCACTTTTGTTCACCTATCTTCTTATAAATCTTTCTGTAACAGGAATTTGCTACAATATTCCAAGTTTATTCAACCACCACTAATCAATGAATATTAGTTTTACTTTCATTTTGCTGCTGAAAAAATAATTGTCAAAAATGAACATAATCCAACAGTATTTTTTTTCTGGGGTCTTACTGTAGTTTGAATGTGGGAACTTATTTCTCAGTCTGACCACATTCAAAAGTGGGGCCCAAGGAGAGTGGTAGGAGCAGCGTTCTCCCGGACTGCCATCACACAGGTACTGGTTCAGACAACAAGAATAACAGCATAAGTGGGTCTCTGGTCGTATTCTCTTCCTAACTCACATAGCTGCCACATGAGTGTGCTCATGTAGCATTTCCTCAAACTGCACACGTGAAGTCTCTCTTGTCTGTGCAGGACAGCAGCCCCACCTTGCACTTCCTGCACTCAGGACCTAACTCAAAGTTAATTACCTACCACAGATACCATGCGGAGGATTGAACATAGTGAAGATACGGAGTGTAGGTGGCATAAGCCTAAGATGGGAATTTCTGCTTAGGGGCCTCTGCCAGATTCCTCCTCTAATGTCCCCTTTCATCCCAGTGTTCAAAGCCACCACTGTCCTGTACCATTAGCACCACACTCTGCTTATCAATCTTTTCTTTTTCTCCTGGATTTTTTAAATTAAAGAAAGGAAAAAAGTGTTCCCCCATTCTTAGATTTCATCTTCCAACTACCATTGAAGTTCCAAGCGATGCACAATGCTTAGTGACCATTTCTGAATTGTTTTACTCATTTTCCTATGGGGGGGGTTCATATAAATGAATATTAATTCACTATCTCGCTATTAAGGTGGGACTTTTAGTGTTTTTTTAATTGTTTGATTCCTAACAGAACATATAGCACATACTGTGTGCTCAGTAAACATCTACTGAGTTTACAAGAATGAACATGGAAAATGAATCAGAAATGGTGTGAACATTTTTCAGATTATTACATTGTACCTAAACAAAAGGTGAGTTTGATGTGTTCACATTTATCAGTATTTCCAGTAAATACTATACATTCCATGTCTTGCCTTATAACCACTGTCACCTTGGATAATAAACAAAATTTCACTTATTTCAGTCTAACTGAGAGATTCTTTTCCCCATACCATTCATTTTATACTATTTGACTCACCATACTTATAATCTGAACAAAACAGTAATTTAATTAGCATGAACATTAAAACATTAAGGAGTGAATTCATATGTAGCATCATAGATGAATTGACTTTTATAGAATAGCACATGTCAAGCAAACTGAACAGTTTTTTTAGGTGTGTGTGTGTGTGTGTGTGTGTGTGTCTACAAGAGACCAGAGGTGTCAGATTGCCCTATGATAGTGGGTATTACAAGCAGTTGTGAGTCATCTGACATAGGTGCTAGAAATTAAACTCCAAAGACACACTCAAACGTAGAATAGTCACATTATGTTTCAGTAAATGTCCTCAGAGACTGGAAAGGATTCTAGGAAGTTTATTTTAGAAGGCAACATATGATTTCTACTTATATTTGATTTATTAGGTGAGATTAAATAACACACTATGGGGGCTGTATATAAACTAAATAAGATGGAGGATGTCAATACTACTATTTATTTGTATGTATGTTTAGCAAAATTCACAGAAGCAAAACCCCGGGCTATGATGAAGCAAAGGCTACAGAAACTCAGCAACAGTGTTTAGAAGCTGGAAAAGATGCACACAGTAAAACAACTGTGCTAGCTAAAAGACTATGTGAATGTCCCTTATTCCAACAATGTTCTCTGGAAATGATAGACAGTCCTATTTGTCTTTAAAAAAAAATAAAACATTTCTACTCCTGAGTAGTGGTACTGTCAACAGACGATATTGAAACCATCAATACATGCCAATGGGGTTAGCAGTACAGGTGGTGAGACACCCTATGGCTAAGGCAGGAAAAACAAAAACAAAAAAGAAAACAATCGAGTCAGGAAGTATATGTTGTGCGGGGATGAGTGGGAGAGCTAACCATGGAGAAGTGACTTGAGTAAAACAGAGGAGAAAACCAATAATTTACACCTCAGAGCCAGGATGTCTATGTTCACTGAAGTAAGAGCAAAAGCATCTGGCCAGCCACATTCTTTGAATACAAAAGTAGTTTATGCACATTATGTTACCAACGTATCCTTTGAAAATGCCAACCCAAGAGCTTGCCCCTGGCGAATAATTATTTACACGTTCCTTTCTTCTACAGGTAAAAGTTATTACTCAAGTACAGTTGGCCTGATGCTGAAATAAAACTGTGGAGAAACTAGCAGGCAAGGTCACTTCACAGAGAATTAATTAGGACACTCAGATATAAAGGGAATTTTCCAAGAAGGCATTCAACCCAAACTTTCTTAGGTCTATTCACTTAAGAGTTTACTAATGTTCGTTAGGAGTCTGCTCGGCACAGCTTTGGCAAGTCCCTGTTATAGGTTCAGAAACCACAATTGTCTTGGAGAGATGTAATGCTTCTACTGGCCCATACCTTATACAGGAACATAGACATGCACATAAAGTCAAACAAGGTAAAGACAATCAACATTTCAGGTGATTGTGCAAATCAAGTCTGTCCCCAGTTCAGTTTTATTCATGGACAGGATATAAATTGAAATAACTTTCAATTTCTCTAAAAATTTAAGACACACCAAATCTTCCTTTGGTAAGTGAAGAAATTACATTCAGCAAACACTCATTTAACAACCACTGTGCTCTGGGAGCTGGGGATGGAACACGTAAGTACTTCCCACCTGGAAAGAGCTCTCAAGCTAAGGAAATCTATTGGGAGAGATTTGTAGAGCTCGAGACATGGCAGACTAGCAAAGAGGACCATTACGTTTTGTTTGAACTGGAGAAGTACCTGAAGGAACAGCTCTTGGACAGAAAGAGCTTTATATACAAAATGTGAGGCATCTTATAGCATTTGAATAATGGTTCTGAAATGATGGTACTACATGTAAGTAGGACAGATTAAGGAATTATTCCAGGATCTTATGTGTGGTGTGTGAGAAACCAGAGTAGGCTGGGTAGTTCTGTTCATTTTGTTTTTTGTGTAAATCAAAAGAAACCTGTCCCTGCATTTGGTCCCCCATGCAAACACTTCCCTGCAGCCTTGGTCCTCCCCATGCATGAACCACACTGCACAACACATCTGCTTCCTCATCAAAGCCTCTGTTTTTCCTCACTTCCCATTGTTCAGTTCTTTCCCTAACTCACCTCGGTACTAGTATTTTCTTCAATATCTACAGATATATTTCCATACTGAAGAAATATACATGTTTCACAGCACCAACTCTAAGGCTGTTTATTCTCCTTCCTTCCCATCTCTTCCCCCTCCTCGCCTCTCCTCCCTTCTCCTCTTCCTACTCAAAGCACATAAACTCTTTAGAATATTGATCTAAATTCTTCCTTCCTGCACAACATAGCCAACAGCCTCTCTTTACCTTTATTCTTATTTTTGTATTATAAAGATAAATATTAAAGGTATATTTGTCATTGTCTCTCTTTTGTTAGCCATACAAATTATATAAAATAATGGCTTTTATTAAGACATCTAATGCATATGTTTATAATGTACTTTATCTAGTGATACTCCCCTTTATCTCTTGTTTACACAATATGATTCAAAAACACAAATATTACAAATATTACATGTTTTCTCTCAAATACATAATTGAGATTCCAATGGTAAGGGAAGGAGAATTAGAACAGATAATTGCCCTGCTTCTAGAGGCTTTGCAGGTGTGGTGGCTATATCATATGTGTCAGTAGGTGGCAGAGAGGAGAGAGACTCTGTCTAAGCTCAGTGTTCTGACCATGAACATCTGAATTATTAGTAAACTAAAAATCCCTGAAAGAAAAGACAAGAAAGAGAGAAAGAAAGAAAGAAAGAAAGAAAGAGAGAGAGAAAGAGAGAGAGAGAAATTAAAGAAAAGAAAAGAAAAATAGAAAAAGTGGGACAAGAAAAAAACAAAAAAGAAAGAAAAAAGAAAAAAACAAGTCTGAGACAACCACTAGTCCAGCGTCTGGGGGACCAGACAGAGAGCTAGATTGAGAGGTACCTGCCTGGGCCAGACAGGCTCCCAGGGTGGAAAGTGAACAAGAAACAAGAAGAACATCAGCTGGGACCAAGGGCCCTAGGTGGAAGTGAGCCTGAGACAGACTGACAAACCTCTCATGGAGCTACTGGATCCTGGGTGAGGAGACAGTCTGAGATGACTGCCCAGCGCCATGGGGCCCTGATAGAAACCTAGACTGAAATGACCATCAGCCCTGCTCCCTGCAGTCCTACAGAGGTGGGAGCAGACCTGAGATGATCCCTATCCGAGTCCATATTCATCAGCAGGACATAGAATTCCTGAGACCACTCCTGAGGACCCCAGACACTCAGAGAGTGGGGTGGAGGAGGTATTAAGAGAAGCAAGTAAGTGGTGGAGAAAAGAAAGAGAAAAAAAACAGAAAGACGTAGGCATATTGAAGAGTTGCTGAACTCAGTTTCAAGGATAGTGAGGAACAGTCTGATGTAAGTAGGCAGTGATGTCACCTGGGACCATGGTACGATCCTGTCCTGTGCTGCCACCTGGGGCCAAGTCTGAGTCCTTGGCCCTGAAGCAGCAGGAGTCTCGGACCATCCAAGTCCAAGTGGACATCATCACTAGTCTGGACTGCCATAAGGGGACATATTGATGTCTGAGGGCTGAGCAGGATTGGCCCCACCTCTTACCTGGGCATCACCGGAGATCTGGCCCTGGGAACATGAGATTAAGGAGAGCTAACCCTACCCCTAGCCAGCTACAGTACTCAAACATCCAAAAATTTCAGGTAAACCGGTCCCCAGCATGTGAGTGTGGAAACGCTGGCCCAGACACTCATCTCCCACATAGTGGCATAGATAAGGGAGAGATACACTCCCCATCCCCGTCTCTGACCACCTATAGCAGGTGGGAGACCTTGCCTTGGGGTCATGAGAACAGGAGAGCTGTCCTTGCCCCTTACCAGCTGCAGTACTCAGGAGAAGAACGTGCATCTTGCCTCAATAGCAGAGTAGAACTGAACCTGGTGGCAGGAACATTGGCAAGCTGGCGCCAAGGGTGTGAGCATTGGAGAGCTGACTCTGCCACTTGTCCACTGTGCAGTGATGTGGGCAAGAGACATGCCCCCTTCTTGCCCCTTGCCACGTTGGCAGGCGGCAAAACTGGCCCCAAGGTCATCAGAGCAGGAGAGCCTTCCCTGCCCCTCACCTACTACAGCACTCAGGAAAGTCTGTCCTGGACCTCGCCTGAGCAGCATAGTAGAGCTGGCCCTCTGGACGTGGGGTTTCAGGTGAGCTAACCCCAAGGGCATGAGCACAGTTCTGCCTCTTGTGAGCTGGGTGGTGGTGCAGATGAGGGAGAGATGCCTTCCTCCCCTCCCTCATTCCCTGCCACCAATGGCAATCAGGAGAGCTGGCCCCGGATCCTGAGAGTGGGAGAACTGGCCATGTCCCTCACCAGCTGCAATACGAGGGAGAGTGGGCCCTGCACCTCACCTGGGCAGCAGGGTAGAGATAGCCCTGGTTGCACAGATCGCTGGGTGAGCCGGACCCAGACCGCACGAGAGCAGGAGAACCTGTCAGGTGCAGATCCAAGGCTATAAATTGGCCCACCCCCACCATCTACCCCATCGTGAACTGCTGGAGTACAGGAAGGGGCCAGTCTAACAGATCCAAAACGGGAGGATCTCCATGACACAGGATAAGAACACGATACCTGAGAGGAACCTCAGTGAGAGTCCAGTGTTAGTGGAGCAGCAGAAGCCAGAGGTCTTATACCAGACCAAGGAGTCATTGCTATGAACACTTGCAAGCAAAGGAGTATGGACAAAGCGGTAAACTGTGGGACACTCTGTGACACGCTATAGCTTCCACAACAAGATTGTTTTTCTCCTTTGTTGTGGGGAAGGTGACAAGGATGGAGGACAAGTACAAGGGGGGATGAGTGGGATTGGGGTGCAAGATGATGTGAAATTCACAAAGAACCAATAAAACGTTTTTAAAAATTAAATTAAAATTAAATTAAATTAAAAATGCAAATTTATGACCTAATTTAATCCTCCGAGCCACCCTTTGTGAAAAAGATTCTCACTACTCCCATTTCACAGATGAGGAAACAAAAGCACCAAGAGGATCGAAGCTGTCTGGAGAGCACAGAGTTAGAGGGTGAAAAGCAGCGAGCTTTTAGAGTTCTTCACAGAGAGTCTGGAATCCGGTAATCCTGGATAAACCAATCAATCGTAGCGTGACTGATTCTCCACCTTCCGCCATGCTCCTTTGGTTCACTTACTGGGAATTCTCTCTCTATTTCCTTCCCCTTCTCTTCAACTGGATATGACCTTCCTTTGCAGCCCTCCTCATTTTCTTTTTGACATCCTCTCTTGTTCTAATAACATCCCACTGGTATTTTTATGTCACTTACCAGACTAATTTCCTCTCACACACAGACATCTTTTTTCTGAGAGATCTAACATGGGCATCATATTTGTTGGGGGACCTTTGACTCCTACATAGCACCCTGGCACAATGCCTTACCTGATGTGTCGGATAAATTTTTACTGTACTGATTTGTAAGATTATCAAAATACGTATTCTAGGACTCCGTTACAAGGAACCATTTTCATTTAAAAAAACAAACAAAAACAACAAACTAAAAAAAAATCTCACAATACCTGCTCCCAATTCCTTTTTTTTTTTTTTTAATCTTTTTTTTTTTTACACACTCCAAATTTTATTCCCCTCCTGGTCAACCCTCCTACAATTCCACATCCCATACCTCATCCCAAACCCCATGTCTCCACAAGGATGTCTATGCCCCACCCCCGACCCACCAGACCTCTAAACTCCCTGGAGCTCCAGTCTCTTGACGGTTAGGTGCATCTCCTCTGACTGAACCCAGACCCTGCAGTCCTCTGCTGTGTATGTGTTGGGGACCCTGTATCAGCTGCTGTACGCTGCCTCATTGGTGATTCAGTTAAGAGATCTCAGGGCTCCAGGGTAATTGAGAGAGCTGGTCCTCCTACAGGGTCACCCTCCTCCTCATCTTCCTCCAGCTTTTCCCCACTTCAACCACAGGCGTCAGCAGCTTCTGTCCATGGGTTGAGTATAAATGTCTGCATCTAACTCTTTCGGCTGCCTGTTGTGTCTTTTGGAGGGCAGTCATGTTAGGTCCCTTTTTATGAGTACACCATAGCCTCAGTAATAGTGTCAGTTCTTGAGACTGGATCCCACTTTGGGCCTGTCGTTGGACCTTATTTTCCTCAGACTCTTCTCCATTTCTATGCCTGCATTTCTTTCAGACAGGAAGAATTATGGGTCAGAGTTTGGACTGTGGGATGGCAACCCCATCCTTCACTTGATGTCCTGTCTTTCTACTGGAGGTGGGCTCTTTCCCCTCTTGAGTCCCTCTCCTCTCCCTTTGAGTCCTGAGAGACTCTCACCTCCCAGGTTTCTGGTATATTTGGAAGGGTCCCCCCAACCTCCTACCTCCCAAGGTTGCCTCTTTCCAATACCAGATCATGTTCCCCTCTTCCCCTCCCTGTCCCTTTTCCCTCCCAGGTCCCTGCTTCTCTCCCCGCTTGTGATTGCTTTCTTCTCCCTCCCAAATGGGACCAAGGCATCCTCAGTTGGCTTCCAAGTTCTTATGATGATCATATGATCTGAGACAAGGCAACTAGAAGAATCAGCCAAGACATTTTCTTTTGGTATCAGACCTCTTCCCTACTCAAAAGACTACTCCATCAGAATTTATTGTCCATGTGAATGCATTAATTGAGAAGCAGACCTCTAGGAGAACTGGCTGAATCATGCTGGGGTTCAATCATGCACAGAGAAGTGAGTACTTATTGTGAAACATCTTACTTTCCTAATACAGATGAGCCTTTCCGAGGTGCACAGTGAACTCTATAAGGTTCAGGACCGAAAAGGATCTTTATTTAAGAAGCACCAGTGCCATCTTCAGGCCATTCCTAGGTAGTAGTTCTGTTTTCAGCCATGGATTGCTCTGCAGTTCCATCAAAAAGCCTTTCACGTCCTTACTCCAGGTTAAAACACTGCAGAGATCATCTTCTATGGAAGGTTTCTGGCCACACTCTTAGTCAGGGAAGTAGGTATTGTGAACCTAAAGCAAACCAGTGACAGCTACCTGTAATCCTAGCACTACAGAGACAGGGATTCTGTGGTTCAAGCTGACTGCATCCTGAGAGGGCTTGCCTCTATATGAGGTAGAGAGAATACAAGAGACACAACAGAGTATCGGCTGCTGTGAACACACATGCTGTTATCTCACAAGCATTTGGGAGGCAGAGGCAAGTGGATGGATGTCTGTACTTTTGAGGCCAGGTCAGCCTCAAGAGTTCTAGGCAAACCAATTAGATATCTATTACCATACAAATGTAATCCAATAATACCACATTGCATTTATTTTTCAATTCTTTGAACACAAATTCGTGTTTGTCATCAGTTTTGTTTTACGAGGATGAATGCAATTTTGTGCCATGGTCCGGAAATACTGCTGAGACCGACAAAGAAAAATTAGCAAGTTTTATCTTTGTGAAGCTCTCCAAATCCTCTTATCAACCCTTGTTTTTCTGAGTCTACCTACAGAACGCTTCTTTATGGACTTTGCAAAGGGTTTCCATGTAATCACATCTGATCTGTGTTTGGCTTACTTTTTACTCAAGGAGATTTGTGTATACTTTATTCTGCACGTGGGATTGTGGCAATTATCACCAGAAAATTTTTCACCAAACAATTCTGTGCTTAAATATGCCTAATATAAACCAATCGGGGTCTCTAAATTTGAACCAATACCAGCTCAAACTGCCTTCCTGCGTCCCACAGATCTCCTTTCTGTAGGCCTGTGAAAATTGCAGACATATATACCCAACACATGCACTCTCCCTCTCCCTCCCCTCCCTCTCCTCTCCTCTCCCTCTCCCTCCCTCTCCCCCTCCCTCCCCTCCCTCTCCTCTCTCCCTCTCAAACACATCACCCATACTGCTGTGCTGACTGTGCTCTATGCAAGCACGTAAGCTCCACTTAGGCCTAAAACAGTTTTTTCTTTCCTTGAAGAACTTACCCTTACAATTCTGATGTGTGTCTTTAGCAAAGTGCCTTTATACCACCTTTCCCCGCTCTTTGCTTTCCTGATCTTTAAATTAACGATGCTCTCCTAAGAGAAATGAATACCATGAAAAAACACAGGAGTAGGATCAGAATTTATACTCAATATGTGAGACCTCCTCACATAGAAAAAGAAGGCCTTTTTGTTGCTTTCAAATGTTTCTGACCTTGAGGAGAATGGAATAAGGAAATGTTTTTATTTCATATTTGGTTATAAATTGATGGGACAGGTATACCTGTCTGACTAATACTTAATTCATTTTGAAGTTATTCATCCACTTACAATTTCTAGTTTCATGGCTGGACAAAGCATTTTATTTGCGCAGTTGAGCCCAGTTGGAGTGTTGCTTTCAGAGGTCCAAGCTTAATGTCCTTCCTACCAGGCAAAGACAATTACCTCAACAAATATGAAGTGATTGGGAAGGTAGAGGCTCCCATGGCAACAGAGCTACCACCTGATGGGTAAACTTCGGAGTTATGCAGAAGTCAGTGAGAAATGCTTCTTCATAAGGGTTACAAATTACAATACTAATTCTTCAATTTGTTCTAAATTTCCAAAGATTACAGAGAGTAAGGTCCTGTGTTCTGCCTAACCCACAAACTTGAAGCATTGCTTTTCCTCCTGTTCCCCCTTCTAAAGACCCTTACCTTGCATAAAGTGCAACAATTTGAAAATTTGATGTCAGACAGACTGGTGAGAGTACATTTTTGTGGTCATACAATTCCAGTGTCTGAGTTTGTTCCTAATGACTATTTTTTTCCATAGAATACATTTGATTCTAAAACGTTTTAACCTGAGCACATCATGTAAAGCCCATATGAGGCCCTGAGAACTGGGTAAGACCTTTGAAACTTTAGAATGTGACCCATTCTATAAACTTTTGTTTCCTTATTTTCCTTTAAATTCTTGTTACCGTTTGAGAATTTCATACATGCATACAATATGTTTCCATCAGCCCAACCTCTCTCCTCCTCTCTCCCTTTCTCCTTCCCCCTCCCAATTTCATGGGTTTTATTTGTTATTTTTGGTGGTGGTGGTGATGATGGTGGTGGTAGTGGTGGTGGTGGTGATTTGTGGAGTTTTTGTTTCGATTTTGGTTTTTGGTTTGGGCTCTTTTTTTTGAAGGTTTTTCATACAATATTTTCATCATGTTCTTCTCCTTCTCCAGCTCCTCCCTGACCTTCCTCACCTCCCTACCCAGTCATTTTTAACCCTAACTAGTGCTGTCCATATGGCATCTACTAGAACTCTGCAAATTTTATAAAACAACACTTTTATGATTTAAATTTTGCAGTTCTTTTAATTATGTAGCAATTATGGAGCTTTACTGGTAGTTACTAAAACAATGTCAGTCTGCTGGATGCCAAATGAAAAATTCTCATGTTGTCCACACTGCTGAGCACACCATGCATTGGCAATGAAGAAAACTATACCAATTGGTGAAGTCAATGAGCTAGAACAATGTTCTTTATTTTATGTTTAGTTATAAATTGATGGCAAATGATAACTTGTCCATCCAATATTGAATTAATATTGAAGTTGGTCTTCAACTCATAATTTCTGGTTGCATGACCACACAAAGCACTTTGTCTACACAATGAATTTAGCATTCACATGTCCAGAAAAAAAAATTGAGTGGAAGCCAAAAAAGACTTTTCTGTTGGAGAAAGTGATTATATTACTGAGTATAAATACATTTTTTTAATTCCTTCTTAGAAAACTATATCCATACTGTTCTTCATACCAGCAACTGGTGGGTGACATTTAAACTACATGAAGTCAAGGAAAGCAATGGTGGTTTTCTAAAGCATGAGAAATATGAGTAAGACTCCTTTAGCTACCACTACCATGTATGGTACCCCAGGGAGACGTGGGGTCACAAAGCCTCCCCTCTGATCCAGTATGGGACATTGAGGGGCTCATTTTTGTTCAGGTCTTGTGCAGACAATCACAGTTTCTGTAAGTTCAGAAGTGAAGCAACATCCAAGTCACAGCAGGAATGCAGATTTCAGAACTTCTCAGCCTCTCCCACACATTCTTTCTGCCCCTACTTCCCAATGGAAATATTTGTCAACTATGAAATCAGTGTCAGGGGAACCATGCTTTGCCCTACTTCCCTCTTACTGACTATTTAATATTCTTGTTTTGAAATTTGATTTGTTAAACTCACCATCTCTCAGGCATACAACATTAGTAAAGTGGTATTTCAAGATAGAGTGAAGATCAGAGTAAAAGTTTTGATTCCCAGAGAATCTCCCATTTTTCACTTGGTAAACTTCATAATGAATCTACAAACGACTTAGAAATATTATGGAACCATTATTTTTTTCTTTTTTTTTTTTTTTTTTTTTTTTTTTTTTTGGAGCTGGGGACCCAACCCAGGGCCTTGCGCTTGCTAGGCATGGAACCATTATTTTATGTGTGGTTAAGTAAAACTTAAATTTTATTAACATTAGTGAAAATATACAGATGGGCTTCCCTCTCCATCCTTCCCCATTACCACCCTCCCCCAACAATCATGTTCACTGGGGGTTCAGTCTTGGCAGGACCAAGGGCTTCCCCTTCCACTGGTGCTCTTACTAGGCTATTCATTGCTACCTATGAGGTTGGAGCCCAGGGTCAGTCCATGTATAGTCTTTGGGTAGTGGCTCAGTCCCTGGAAGCTCTGGTTAGTTGGCATTGTTGTTCATATGAGGTCTTGAGCCTCTTCAAGCTCTTCCAGTTCTTTCTGTTAATAAAAACAGATACATTAACTAAAAGGTTCATTAGAACTAGACAAAAATAAAGATTTTATATTCTGTTTTGAGAATTAGAATCCATGAGTCTTTAGCCAGTGTCTTTCACTGTTTCAAAGCAACAACAAACTTTAAAAGTCAACAGAAATCGCTGATCCCGGCCCACAGCTCCCTGCTCCCAAACCCCTTGGGAGAGGGAGCAGATGGCCAAGATGTATAGGCAAACCTGAGACTGCAAGGCAAGAGAAACCATCACTTCTGCCCACTTTTGTCCACATCCCTGGCCCAAAAGGAAACTGCATAGGGCCTCTGGGCACAGGAAGATAGGGGCAGTAAAGCTGCAGGAGCCCTGCAGTCCAGACTGCACCTGGATCAGAAGGGACCCGGTCAAACAGCTCCCTGCACACAAATCCCATGGGAGGGAGAGCTATACCTTCAGAAGGGCAGACACACCAGGGAAACAGGAGGAGACTACTCTCTGCCCACATTTCTGACACTAGAGGAAAACGCATAGCACCAACTGGGCTACCTGTGCACAGGGACCCAGGAGAAGCAGGGGCAAACCCTTCCGGTTACCACCCACAGGGACAGCTGAAAGCAAGGGGACAGGAATGACTACACGCCTGAAAGCAGAACACTCTGTCCCCATAACTGACTGAAAGAAAATAGGAAAACAGGTCTACAGCACTCCTGACACACAGGCCTACAGGACGGTCAAGCCACTGTCAGAAATAGCAAAACAGGGTAACACCAGAGACAACGTGATGTTGAGAGGCAAGCTCAGGAACCCAAGCAACAGAAACCAAGACTGCATGGCATCAACAGAGCCCAATTCTCCCACCAAAGCAAACACAGAATATCCAAAAACAACAGAAAAGCAAGATCTAGTTTCAAAATCACATTTGATCATGATGATGGAGGACTTTAGAAAGACATAAAGAACTCCCATAGAAAAATGCAGGAAAACACAAGTAGACAAGTAGAAGCCCTTAGAGCAGAAACACAAAAATCCCTGAGAAAATTAGAGAAAAACACAATCAAACAGGTGAAGGAACTGAAAATGGAAATAGAAACAATAAAAAAAAAGTACAAAGGGAGACAACCCTGGATATAGAAAACAAAGGAAAACAAAGGAAGCAACACCAACAGAATACAAGAGATAGAAGAGAGGATATCAGGTACAGAAGATTCCATTGAAATCATCGACACAACTGTCAAAGATAATGTAAAACAGAAAAAGCTACTGGCTCAAAACATACAGGAAATCCAGGACTCAATGAGAAGATCAAACCTAAGGATAATAGGTATAGAAGAGAGTGAAGACTCCCAACTCAAAGGACCAGTAAATATCTTCAAGAAAATCATAGAAGAAAACTTCCCTATCCTAAAGAAAGAGATGCCCAAAAACATATAAGAAGAACTCCAAATAGAATGAACCAGAAAAGAAACTCCTCCTGTCACATAACAGTCAAAACACCAAATGCACGAAAGAAAGAAAGAATATTAAAAGCAGTAAGGGAAAAAGGTCAAGTAACATATAAAGGCAAACCTATCAGAATTACACCAGACTTCTCACCAGAGACTATGAAAGCCAGAAGATCCTGGAAAGATGTCATACAGACCCGAAGAGAAAATAAATGCCAGCCCAGGTTACTGTATCCAGCAATACTCTCAATTAACCCAGATGGAGAAACCAAGATAACCATGATGAAACCAAATTTACACAATATCTTTCTACAAATCCAGCCCTACGAAGGATAATAAACAGTAAAGCCCAACACAAGCAGGCAAGCTATACCCTATAAATAGCAAGAAACTAATCGTTTTGCAACAAAACAAAGAGAATACAAGCACACAAATATGATCTCACCTCCAAATACAAAGATAACAGAAAGCAACAATCACTATCCATTAATATCTCTCAACATCAAGGGACTCAACTTCCCAATAAAAAGACATAGATTAACAAACTGGATATGCAATGAGGACCCAGCTTTCTGCTGCCTACAGGAAACACACCTCAGACACAAAGACGGACACTACCTCAGAGTAAAAGGCTGGAAAACAACTTTCCAAGCAAATGGTCTGAAGAAGCAAGCTGGAGTAACCATTCTAATATCAAATAAAATCGATTTTCAACTAAAAGTCATCAAAAAAGATAAGGAAGGACACTTCATATTCATCAAAGGAAAAATCCACCAAGATGAACTCTCAATCCTAAATATCTATGCTCCAAATACAAGGGCACCTACATACATTAAGAAACCTTACTAAAGCTCAAAGCACACGTTGCACCTCACACAATAATAGTAGGAGATTTCAACACCCCGTTCTCATCAATGGACAGATCATGGAAACAGAAATTAAACAGAGACATAGACAGAAAAATAGAAGTTCTGAACCAAATGGACTTAACAGATATTTATAGAACATTCTATCCTAAAACAAAAGGATATACTTTCTTCTCACCACCTCAAGAAACTTTCTCTAAAATTGACCATATGATCAGGCACAAAACAGGCCTCAACAGATAGAGAAAGATAGAAAAAATCCCCTGTGTCCTGGCCCAAAGCTGGTCTTCAGTAAAAATAAGGGAAGAATGCCCACATATACATGGAAGTTGAACAATGCTCTACTCAATGATAACCGGGTCAAGGAAGAAATAAAGAAAGAAATTAAAGACTTCTTAGAATTTAATGAAAATGAAGGTACAACATTCCCAAATTTATGGGACACAATGAAAGCTGTGCTAAGAGGAACACTCATAGCTCTGAGTGCCTGCAGAAAGAAACAGGAGAGAGCATATATCACCAGCTTGACAGCACACCTAAAATCTCTAGAACAAAAAGAAGCAAATACACCCAGGAGGAGTAGAAGGCAGGAAATAATCAAACTCAGAGCTGAAATCAACCAAGTAGAAACAAAAAGGACCATAGAAAGAATCAACAGAACCAAAAGTTGGTTCTTTAAGAAAGTCCACGAGATAGATAAACCCTTAGCCAGACTAATCAGAGGACACAGAGTATGTCTAAATTAACAAAATCAGAAATGAAAAGGGAGACATAACTAAAGAATCAGAGGAAATTCAAAAAATCATCAGATCCTACAAAAGCCTATATTCAACAAAACTTGAAAATCTGCAGGAAATGGACAATTTCCTAGACAGATACCAGGTACCAAAGTTAAATCAAGAACAAAAAAACCATTTAAACAACCCAAAACTCCTGAAGAAATAGAAGCAGTCATTAAAAGTCTCCCAACCAAAAAGAGCCCAGGTCCACACAGGTTCAGTGCCAAATTCTATCCAACCTTCATAGAAGACCTAATATAAATAATATCCAAACTATTCCATAAAATTGAAACAGATGGAGCGCTACCGAATTCCTTTCTGTGAAGCCCCAATTACTCTTATACATAAACCACACAAAGACCCAACAAAGAAAGAGAACTTCAGACCAATTTCCCTTATGAATATTGATGCAAAAATACTCAATAAAATTCTTGCAAACCAAATCCAAGAACACATCAAAACAATCAACCATCATGATCAAGTAGGCTTAATCCCAGGGATGCAGGGATAGTTTAATATACGGAAAACCATCAACGTAATCCACTATATAAAAAAACTGAAAGATAAAAACCACATGATCATTTCATTAGATGCTGAGAAAACATTTGACAAAATTCAACACCCCTTCATGATAAAAGTCCTGGAAAGAATAGGAATTCAAGGCCCATACCTAAACATAGTAAAAGCCATATACAGCAAACCAGTCACTAACATTAAACTAAATGGAGAGAAACTTGAAGCAATCCCACTAGAATCAGAGACTAGACAAGGCTGTCCACTCTCTCCCTACTTATTCAATATAGTTCTCAAAATCCTAGCCAGAGCAATCAGTCAACAAAAGGAGATCAAAGGAATACAGATTGGAAAGGAAGAATTCAAACTATCACTGTTTGCCAATGATATGATAGTATATTTAAGTGATCCTAAAAGTTCCACCAGAGAACTATTAAACCTGATAAACACCTTCAGCAAAGTGGCTGGGTATAAAATTAACTCAAATAAATCAGTAGCCTTCCTCTACACAAAAGATAAACAAGCTGAGAAAGAAATTAGGGAAATGACACCCTTCATAATAGTCCCAAATAATATAAAATACCTCAGTGTGACTTTAACCAAGCAAGTGAAAGATCTATATGGTAAGAACTTCAAGTCTCTGAAGAAAGAAATTGAAGAAGATCTCAGAAGATGGAAAGATCTTCCATGCTCATGGATTTGCAGGATTAATATAGTAAAAATGGCCATTTTACCAAAAGTGATCTACAGATTCAGTGCAATCCCCATCAAAATTCCAATCCAATTCTTCATAGAGTTAGTCAGAACAGTTTGCAAACTCATCTGGAATAACAAAAAACCCAGGATAGCTAAAACTATTCTCAACAATAAAAGGACTTCACGGGGAATCACTATCCCTGAACTCAAGCAGTATTACAGAGCAATAGTGATAAAAAAAACTGCATGGTATTGGTACAGAGACAGGCAGATAGACCAGTGCAATAGAATTGAAGACCCAGAAATGAACCCATACACCTATGGTCACTTGATTTTTGACAAAGGAGTCAAAACCTTCCAATGGAAAAAAATAGCATTTTCAGCAAATAGTGCTTCTTCAACTGGAGGTCAGCATGTAGAAAAATGCAGATCGATCTATTCTTACCACCTTGTACAAAGCTTATGTCCAAGTGGATCAAAGACTTCCACATCAAAACAAATACGCTCAAACGAATAGAAGAAAATGTGGGGAAGAATCTCAAACACATGGGCACTGGAGAAAATTTCCTGAACGGAATGCCAATGGCTTATGTTCTAAGATCAGTAATTGACAAATGGGATCTCATAAAACTGCAAAGCTTCTGTAAGGCAAAGGACACTGTTGTTAGGACAAAATGACAACCAACAGATTGGGAAAAGATCTTTACCAATCCTACAACTGATACAGGGCTTATATCCAAAATATACAAAGAACTCACCAAGTTAGACTGCAGGGAGATAAATAACCCTATTAACAAATGGGTTTCAGAGCTAAACAAAGAATTCTCAGCTGAGGAATATCAAATGGCTGAAAAGGACCTAAAGAAATGTTCAACATCCTTAGTCATCAGGGAAATGCAAATCAAAACAACCCTGAGTTTCCACCCCACACCAGTCAGAATGGCTAAGATCAAAAACTCAGGTGACAGCAGATGCTGATGAGGATGTGGAGAAAGGAACACTCCTCCATTGTTGGTGGGGTTGCAGACTGGTACAACCATTCTGGAAATCAGTCTGGAGGTTCCTCAGAAAATTGGACATTGAACTACCTGAGGACCCAGCTATACCTCTCTTGGGCATATACCCAAAAGATGCCCCAACATATAACAAAGACACATGCTCCACTATGTTCATAGCAGCCTTATTTATAATAGCCAGAAGCTGGAAAGAACCCAGATGCCCTTCAACAGAGGAATGGATTCAAAAATGTGGTACATCTACACAGTGGAGATACTACTCAGCTATAATAAACAATGACTTTATGAAATTCATAGGCAAATGGATGTTACTGGAAAATATCATCCTGAGTGAGGTAACCCAATCACAGAAAAACACACATAGTATGTACTCATTAATAAGTGGCTATTAGCCCAAATGCTCGAATTACCCTAAATGCACAGAACACATGAAACTCAAGAAGGATGACCAAAATGTGAATGCTTCACTCCTTCTTTAAAAGGGGGAACAAGAATACCCTTGAGAGGGAATAAGGAGGCAAAGTGTAGAACAGAGGCTGGAGGAACACCCATTCAGAGCCTGCCCCACATGTGGCCCATACATATACAGCCACCAAACTAGATAAGATGGATGAAGCAAAGAAGTGCAGGCTGACAGGAACCAGATGTAGATCTCTCCTGAGAGACACAGCCAGAATATGGCAAATACATAGGCGAATGCCAGCAGCAAACCACTGAACTGAGAACAGGACCCCACTGAAGGAATCAGAGAAAGCACTAAAAGAGCTGAAGGGGCTCGAGACCCCATATGAACAACAATGCCAACCACCCAGAGCTTCCAGGGACTAAGCCACTACCCAAAGACTATACATGGACTGACCCTGGGCTCCAAATGCATAGGTAGCAATAAATAGCCTAGTAAGGGCACCAGTGGAAGGGGAAGCCCTTGGTCCTGCCAAGGCTGGACCCTCAGTGAATGGGATTCTTGGGGGGAGGGTCGTAATGGGGGGAGCAAGGGGAGGGGAACACCCATATAGAAGGGGAGTGGGGGGGGCTAGGGGATGTTGGCCTGGAGACAGGGAAAGGGAATAACATTTGAAATATAAATAAGAAATACCCAATTTTTAAAAGATGGAAAAAGAATACTTGAAAAAAAAGTCAACAGAAATTCTTCCAGGGTTGGTGAGGTGGTTCGGTGGGTAATGCACTTGCCATGCCTGACAATCTGAGTTCAATCCCTGGAAACCATGTAAAGGTGAAAGGAAAGATCTGCAATGTTGTCGTCACACATATCATATACTCATTCAAAAATAATATTAATAGTAAAGAAAATACCTGCTGGAAAAGATTGACTCAGCAGTTAAGAGCACTTACTGCTATTATGGAGAATTTGAATTCAGTCCCTAACCACACGTTGGGCAGCTCACAGCACCTACAACTCGAGTTCAAGAGATCTATTGCCCTCCTCAGGCAACACACACACACACACACACACACACACACACACACACTTTAAGAAGTAGAAGAACCTAGTGGGAAGTCTTCGATTCACTGAGTCTGTGCCTTCTAAGGGGATCACAGGACCTCGGTCTCTGCTCCGTCTCTTTCACTTCTTGGTCATAAAAGTAAGTGATTTCAGTCCATCATATTTCCCCATGACTTATGGCCACCCCAAGCCCCAAGTCAACAGGAACAACTCGTGATTAAAACCTTCAAAGCTTTTGCTCTTTATGGCTATGACAGGGTTGTCTTAGAAATTGTTACAGTGGAGGAAAGATGGCTCTCCCTCCCTCTTTGCTTACACCTGACATAGATGACCTTATGACCTCCTAGTCCAAACCCTGGTAAGCAGCAGTAATGGAGCTCTTCACACAAGCAGACCTCTGGCTCCTTCTTCTTCTACCCTGGGTGTTAGAAAAGATCACACTCAAAACCTCCTATTTGATGCAAGCAATTCTAGCGTAGAAGCTGCAAATGTCCTCTATATTTATGAAACTAAGAAAGCCCAGCAAATAACCCTCCCTGAAAGAAAACTTAAGCAAACTTATACTTTCCAAGAAAATGTTCTCATACCATGGAAGAAAATGCTTTAAGCTTATTTCTCAAGTCTGGGAACATTACTAAGCTAGGCAAAAATGGAGAAATGCAGGAGCTCAGCATATTTACCCTGAAATTCTACCATCCCCAAACAGTAACAGCAAAGTTATTTAATTCTATCAAATACTTTATACTTATTTTATATTTTCTAAATATATGTTTGACATTGAACAACCAGCTAATTGGGTAATTTCCTAACTGATACTAATGACTCATATCCAATGTATAAGCCACAAAGAAAAAGAAAAATAGCTATTTGACTGTAAAAACAGAAAACCCCAGGCCTTTGGTTTCGGTGTGTACTGTCCAAATAAATATGTACTTGAAGGTGTGGCCTACGAGAAGTACTTGGGATTAGGTGAAGTCATAAAGATGGCGTCCCGTGGTGATATCTTGGGCTTTTCAAGAAGAAAAAGGAAGACCCGAACCTGTGTGTTTGCTCTTGTCTGCCATACACGAAATTTCACAAACGTTAGAAAACAGACAGAAGATTCAAAATAGACATCAGAGTATTCAGTTTGAGCAGCAAGATGGTATGGCTTCTTCATGGAAGATTTGGCAAATGAGAATATGTTTAAGTAGAAATGTTAGAGTGTATGTCACAGTATAGAAAGCTGGTGATGCCCATATGCTTACTGCTAAGGAATTAACTCATCTATATACACAGCCAGGTCATGCATCAACGGTACCAAGCTGGGAACCTTTCACACTAAATCAATAATATAGTTTTGTAACTGTTGGCTCCCTTCACAGTAACAAATAGAATTCTTTACTATAAAAATTTAGTTTATTTCTTTGTGTGACCATTAAGATAATTATAAACCACAATCAACAAATATGATCTATGTTTTGTTTATAAAGCAACCCTGTATCCACTTGCTGAATGAGAAAAACTTGGAGATTTCTTAAAAAGAAAACTGAAGTCAATTCAAGAAACCATGCAAATGAAGAATGATAATTAAGTGAAATAGAAAAATAATCAAAGTTCATTATAATCAGTAATTTATATTTCTTCTGTGCCAAAACTTTTGCCATGATTTAATAGTGAATGAATGAATACGTAGAATAGAAAAGAATAGAATAGAATTTAGTAACATTAAGTGCATTCCTATCCTAGTACACACAAAATGGCCAAAGGGTATCATTGGGAAATAATTGGTGTAGTATCTGTCCCAAAAATAAGACCATGATCAACAAGCCATGATGTGTGTGGGTTCTTTCTTTTATTGGATATTTTTTATTTACATTTCAAATGTTATTCCCTTTCCCTGTTTCCCCTCCAGAAACCAGCTATCCCTGCTTATATGACGGTATTCCCCTGACCCACCCGCCCACTGCCTCCCTCCTCCCTGCCCTGACATTCCCCTACACTGAGGCATTGAGCCTTGACAGGACTAAGGGCCTCTCCTCTCATTGATGCCCAACAAGGCCTTCCTCTGCTACATATGTGGCTGGAGCCACAAGTCTATCCCTGTGTACTCTTGGGATGGTAGTTTAGTCCCTGGGAGTCTGGGGTTCTGGTTGATTGATATTGTTGCTCTTCTTATGGGGCTGCAACCTCTTCAGCTCCTTCAGACCTTTCTGTAACTGCTCCACTGGGGACCCCATTCTCAGTTCAGTGGTTGGCTGTGAGTATCTGCCTCTGTATTTGTGAGGCTCTGGCAGAGCCTCTCAGGAGACAGCTATATCAGGCTCCTGTCAGCATGCACTTCTCGGCATCAGCAATATTGTCTGGGATTGGTGGTTGTATATAGGATGGATCCCCAGGTTGGGGGGGGGGCAGCCTCTGAGTGGTCTTTCCTTCAGTCTCTGCTCCACACATTGTTTCCATATTTCTTCCTGTATTTTTGTTCCCCCTTCTAAGAAGGACTGAAGCATCCACACTTTGGTCTTCCTTCTTCTTGAGTTTCATGTGGTCTCTGAATTGTATCTTGGGTAATCTGAGCTTTTGGGCTAATAACTACTTATCAGTGAGTGCATATCATGTGTGGGTTTGTTTTTTTGTTTTTGTTTTTGTTTTTGTGATTGGGTTACCTCATTCAGGATGATATTTTCTTGTTCCATCCATTTGCCTAAGAATTTCATGAAGTCATTGTTTTTAATAGCTGAGTTGTACTCCGTTGTGTAAATGTACCACATTTTCTGTATCCATTCCTCTGTTGAAGGGCATCTGGGTTCTTTCCAGGCTTCTGGCTTTTATAAACAAGGCTGCTATGAACATATTGGAGCACGTGTCTTTGTTTTATGTTGGAGCATCTTTTGGGTATGTGCCCAGGAGAGGTATAGCTGGATCCTCAGGTAGTTCAATGTCCAATTTTCTGAGGAACCTCCAGACTGATTTCCAGAATGGTTGTACCAGTCTGCAGTCCCACCAACAATGGAGGAGTGTTCCTCTTTCTCCGCATCCTCGCCAGCTTCTGCTGCCAGCTGAGATTTTTGTCTTAGCCATTCTCACTGGTGTGAGGTGGGATCTCAGGGTTGTTTTGATTTGCATTTCCCTTATGACTAAGGATGTTGAACATTTCTTTAGGTGCTTTTCAGCCATTCGGCATTCCTCAGCTGAGAATTCTTTGTTTAGCTCTGTAGCCCATTGTTTCATAAGGTTATTTGATTCTCTGGAGTCTAACTTTGATATGTGGTTTCAGCAATACTAAAACTCCTAAGTATAGAGCAAGCAGACTTCTGCTTAAAATACTGTAGAACCTCATTACCTCATTTTTTTTTTTCGCCAAAAAGTAATAAACCTGGGTACAGGCACTTGAGAAAGTCACTGTGTGATTTCTGGCAATTCACCCACTGTCGTTTTCATATTTACAAATGCTGATCTGTCTCAAGGGACCTGAAGCATGGGCTGCCTTCTAGAGGAGCTGAGAGGATGGCTGAGTGGAGGAAGTGCTGCTTGCACAAGTGTGAGAACATGAATCCAAATCCCTAGACGTTGAGTCAAAGCCAGACTTGACCTGCTCCTCTATAACCATAGTGTTCCTACCAAGAGGTGGAAGGAAGAAGGAAGAGACCATTTCCCCCAGCATCAGGGAACTAATGGCACAAAGACATTATTTATGGTCATTCACCTTTGTGATCTGCATTAATTGTAAAATAAATTCTACATATGGCCACACAGGCAGCTTCAGCCTCTGTAGGGACCTTGATTCGATTTTCCTCAAAAACTTTGCTAATAGGCTCTTAATGACTATTAGAATTTTTAAAACGGAGATTTTTAAAATGAAGCTGTCCCAAATGAAATCGGTCTAGCTATCTAGAATAATTCATTATTCATAGCAGCACGATAACAGCAGGAAAGCTATGCCAAGCTTATTGAAAGCTAGCCAGAAGTTAGCAGGTAAGTGTTCCTTTTAGTCAGCCGGCGATACAGGTGTTCGAGTTTCTGGAAGCTTTGTTCTCTGAGGAAAAACATTTCATGGAATCTGAGAGAGCATCAGGCAACCATAATGAGCCCGAGACCAGATGCCAGCCAGAATCTCAGGCCAGCTGCTGCCTCCTTCTGATTCCAAACAAAGCCCTTCCCTCTGAGAGCACCGCTCCCTGGTGGAGGGATTGTGGTCATGAAGAACTGTGGAAAGTCACTTCTGGGGCTACTTGAATGTCCTAGTGGGTCATAGCAAGGCTGAGTGACAGGGTCTTGGGAGAGCTTGGGATTTGTCAAAACTTTGAGAGTAGACAAACCTGAGAAGTACACCTGGTGGATGTTGAAGAATTGATGAAGGAAGTTGATGAAGGAAAACATCATTGTTATAAGAAGTTTCTTGGGATCTCAGTTATGTTTTAGCTCTCCATGAGAGCATCCTGGAGTAAACAAAGTCCACACCAGAAAAGCAAACAAGCAAGCTGGAAGCTCATTTCTGCTACACAGCAGTTATGCAGTATTGGGCTTTTTATGTGACCCTTCAGTATTATTGATGGAAATAGAATCTATGTCATTGGGCCACTGTAATGATAAATTGAGCTAACACTATGAAGTTCTTAGTGCGGTATCTAAAATGTACCAGTGTGCAATAAATGGCAATTGTGTTGGTTTAGACAGCGATGTAACATTGTTTGGACAAAGAAGTAAATCTGTTTTTCCTCCACATAAAAGAAGAACTGAGATAAGAACCTCAAACTATGTTTGTTGTTGTTCTTCCACCAAAGTAGTAACGAAAGTCCATGCCCAGTGATATTTAAAAGACTAAATGACTACAGAGGCTCCAGCCATCCTGGTATGTGTAAGTTATGAGCAATAAAAACAACAAAGCAAAATGTGGGGAAGGGAATGGGAAAAGAAGACGGAGCAGTAGCTTCTCAAGGACCTTCTGGTTCTATCAAGTTTCCTCTGACCTCTTCCTACGATTGCTCATTGGCCCACAGACTGATTCAAGTCTTAGAGTTAAAACAAAAATAGAAGATGCAACATTTTAGCTGCTCAGCAAAGACTGAGTTTCTAGAAATGTAATGTAGACATTTGGATTTGGTGGAATATTAGCAGACAATCCCACGTGTGCTATATCATTCTCACCCTTTACATAACTGCTATTGGACAGAAATGAGCTTCCAGTTTGTTTATAGATGATCCATCCACCTGTATTGTTATTTGTCTCTCTGTGTACACACATATACACACACACACACATACACACACACACACATACACACACACACACACACACACACACACACCACATATGTAAGGTGTATTAGTAAGGGTTTTACTGCTGTGAACAGACACTGTGATCAAGGCAACTCTTATAAAGGACAACATTTAATTGGGGCTGGCTTACAGGTTCAGTCCATTATCATCAAGGTGGGAACATGGAAGCATCCAGACAGGCATGGTGCAGGAGGAACTGAGAGTTCTACATCTTCGTCTGAAGGCTGCTAGCAGAATATTGGCCTCCAAGCAGCTAGAATGAGGGTCTTAAAGCCCACACCCACTGTGACACACCTACTCCAACAAGGCCACATCTACTCCAACAGGGTCACACCTTCTAATAGTGCCATTCCATGGGCCGAGCATATGGAAGCCATAACACGAGGGAATTAGTCTAAATAGAAATGTGAGACAGAAATATAAGCCTAGCAACAATTCCAAAGGTAATATTTGACGTCTCCCTTTTGACATAGCTGCTGTCCCACCCACTGCTAGAACTCATTGGCCATGTGCCCTCTGCAGTCCTTCATGCTCTTTATTCTTTTCCCACCCTGCAACTCTGCTCCTTCACCTCAGCAGAGAAGTTAAGTCCTCATATTTTCCCTCAAATGTTGTGGTGACTGCCATCTTTTTGCTTCAGGATGGCCTTTCCGCTGTCCATTGGCCACACAGAAATGTCTCATTGTGTCCCACTTGTTCTTTGGTCGGCTTCCCATCACACTCTGAGAAAGGCGCTTGCAATTTATCCTGCATGATCTCATGCCCTCAGCATCTCTTAAGTCTTTCTTTTACCACTCCTTCCTTTGTCCATGAACCCCACCCCCCACTCTCCCCCACCTTCCCCCCACCCACACACAAAGGCCTCCCTAGGAGTAGGTCACATTCCTTCCCAGTTGTTTTCCCTCTAGTAACATTTCTTCCCTAGTTATCACTGGTTTTGTTCCTTCTCCAGGGTCTGCTCAATTTCCAGGTCAGTGAAACTTTCCAGGACACTGTAGCAGCAGCACTTTCCCTCCGACTTCCCGTCCACACTCCTGCTACCTTCTCACATGAGTACTTACAATGCACTCAGTATCACAGACACCACCGGCCACTTGTTTGTTACCTCTCTCCACTAGAATATGAGTATGGGCTCTGGAGAGGAAAGGTTGCTGTCTGTTTCGACTCCTGCTGTACTGTCAGGGTGTGCTGCAAAACATACTTGCTCACTAAGTACTGGCTATGTAAATTGTAGGAGAGCTTTTTCTCATATAAAGCACCCACCGTGGTAGTATTTTCAAATCTTCAGAAGTCCTGTGGTGGTTTGAATAGAAATAGCTTTCATACGGTTATATAATAGAATGCTTGTCATTAGTGAGTGATGGCACTGCTTGACAGGGATCAGGAGGTGTGGCCTTGTTGGAGTGGGTGTTTGGAGTATCACTTGGGGGGTAGGGGGGGCTTGGGGTTTCAAATGCTCAAGCCAGGCCCAGACTCTCTTCTTGCTGCCTGCAGATCTATATGCAGGACTCTCAGTTACTTTTACTACAGCCTGCCTGCCTGGAAGTGGCCGTACTTCCCACCATGATGATAATGAACTAAACCTCTAAACTGTAACCCAACCTTAATTAAATAATTTCTGTTTTAAGAGTTGCCATGGTCATGTCTCTTCACAGCTATAGAACATTGACTAAGACAAGTCCTACCTACATCAAGAGGCTTCTTAAACTATTTTTCAAAGTCAAAAATGTTTCTTCTTTGAAAGGAATGTGCTGCCAGCTCTTATGTTTTTAAGGCTGGAGAGATGGCTTAACTGATAGGAGAACTGCTGCTCTTACAGAGGACCTGAGTCCAGTCCCTAGCATTCGACGGCTGCTCATAACCATCTGTAATTCCAGTCTCAGGAGATCTGATGTCTCCTTCTGGTTCCTAAAGCACCAGGCCTACATATGTTGCACATGATATTCATATGATTCAGGCAGAAATAAAGCTAAAACAGGAAAAAAGATAAAACAGCTTTTTTACATATTTAGACCTCATCCATGTGCCATTGTGGAGGCCATGAAAGAATATTACTCAGATTCCCCCTGAAGTAAGAACGTGGGACAAGGGACATAGTTAGCTGACAGCCTTCACTTCAGAATCTACCTACCTCAGCACTCACTAGGAATGATCTTTTCGAAGCCTGAAGGAAACATTGCGTGACTAATGTATAACCCTGTGCAACATCTGACTCCTCTGGGGGACAACAGTTGCTGTGGCATTGCTATTGTCCTGGCTGAAATTTGCTCAGCACAGCAGTGTGCTGTGAGGCTCTTCTACCCTGTCCTTCCCTGCTCCCCTCACAGATGGTGCATTTGCAGGATTCCCTGTGGGCTTCTGCGCCCTCTGCTTTTATCTGCCTCAGACATTTACATAGCAAATCTCTTGCGCTTCAAATTCTGAGTAATTTCTGTTCAGAGGATCCAGTCTGATAATTTTTCAGACATTTCACTTGGATACATGACAGTGAGATTGCATTCAATCTGCTCAAAATAAACTCAAGAGATCTCATGAAACACAGTCCACTATAATGTAGATCATCATATTGCAGTCCTTGAAGATTAAGGTTTTAAGGAGGGAAAAATGACACAAGGGCGTATTCGAAGTCCTGTAAACTTCCTCTTTCACGATTGACTAAAAATAGCAGCATTTCAAGACCAGGACCCCTCTAAAAAGACTGAATGAATTCCTTGAGTGATTAAATTAATCAGATATCAAAGACAGCATCTAGAGTTTTGTGCAAAGGCTCCAGGTTTTGGGGGGCGGGGGGTGGTTTAATTTTGTCTTGTTTTTTGTTTTTGTTTTTGTTTTCTAAGTAACCATTTGCATGTGAACCGGGTATCACGGTGTCCGTGTGGAGATATGCACTAACTTGGGCAAGTGTATGTAGGCATTTGTGGGACTGTGTGTAGAGACCAAAACTTGGTGCAGGATCTCCCTCAATCACTCTCTACCCACTCCTTATTTTGAGAGAGGGTCTCTCACCGAAGTTGGAGTTAAGCAATTCAGTTAGGCTAATTGGCCTGTGACCTCCAGGGATCTGCCTGCCCCCGAGACCAAGAGCCATTATGTGGGTCCTAGGGATGTGAACGAAGCCCCCACCCCCACCCTCTTACCGATTGAGCCATCTCTCTAGCCCAGAAAATAACCACTTTAGAGAACAATGTCTTAGAGTAATTCTCCACCCTGGAGTTTACTAAAAACAGCAGTGGGAAATTAAGTTGTAAAGACTCAATTTGGGTGGACTGGGGCTATGGCTGACTAGTGAGAATGCTTGCTAAGCATGCCTGAGGCCCTGACCTTGATCTCCAGCATAGCAAAAATAAAACAATATAAAACTAAACTAAACTAAAGTGATTTGGGAGCTTGGGCAGTAGTAGCTCAGTGATAGAGCTCCTCTTTAGAATGCTTGAGGCCCCAGTAGTAAAGGGGAAAACTGAGGCCCAGTCTAAGGTAACTTTTACCTGAGTATTTATTAAAGTAAAATAAAATAATGGTAATTTTAATTTTTTATAAATGTAAACATTTCTTCTATGTTTTAATCCAAAATTGGTTGCATACATAGTAAATGGGGTAAGCTGTCTGTCGGGCTGACCGTGTTTGTTGTTCTGCAGGCTGCACAGGGAACTGTGTGCTGTTTGATCAAGTTTCTGTTTAAACAGGACTGGCATTTCCTGATTGATGTCTTACCTTTGTTTAGTGGTTTAAAGAGAACTTGTGACGCTGACTCATGTCATGCCACAGGGGAGCACCATTTCTAAGTGAAGACTTTTAAGGGGCACATCTGTGTAAGATGTTTCAGGGATTGTTCTAGTGAGGAGACACTGTGTGTTTCCCTGCTGAAGTGAAACTTCCTTTCCTTCAGATGTGAATTTTTTTCCCTAGGTACTGCATTTTGAGGATCATGAAATGTCTGTCAAGAGAGAAAATGTCAACTCTGAAGGGCCTCAGAAAAATATACAAAACAGGCTTCAGTAGACACTCTCAGCTTCAACACAAGGAACTCAGCTAATTTTAGAAATCGCCACAGTTTAAAAAAAAAAAAACAAGTATGGGTATGTGACTAGAAATATTTCATAGGGATATATAATTTTTAAAAGGCCAGATACTGTTTAAAAAAATGAGAAAATTATTTCTTAAAAACTGGAAAAGGCAGAAATACACAGAAGAAAAGGCAAACCCATCCTCTACCGTCCTGCTGAGGTCTTAGCCTTAGTGTGAGGTGCTGACATGCATTTTCATTGATGTGGAGAGACAGTTTCCAAAGCAGCATAGCACGAGTCTGCTGCAACCTCGTTTTTTTTTTCCTATCAAAAAATTATTATTGAATTTCAAGAAGCAGTACAGAAAATTTTCATGGCATAAAATTATTATCATATAAATCACATATAATGAATTTTTTTTCAGATGGCTTTCACTCGGCTCTCAGACTTCCTTAATAGATACAACTCTGAAAGACAAGAAAATGTAGGTGCTACGTGCAGGAGATAAATGATATTAGAAACGTAAATTACCCAAAGGAATGGAAGAATAGTGTTGCTCATTCTTACAGTGGTACTTTCTATTCTGGAAAAAGACAGAGACTCCATAGAATAATGTTCCTGACAAGAAAATGGGGTGGTGGGTGATGATGGAGTGGGGCCCAGAAGAATAGGCGTGTGCAGTGGAGAGTACCCCTGGCATGAGGCTGAGGACGCCCTGTCTTCAACCTGTGTGGTGTGTGTGTGTGTGTGTGTGTGTGTGTGTGTGTGTGTGTGTGTGTGTGTGTGTGTGTAACTGAGAATAATTCTATAAATCATATTCAGTGTGATAGTGCGAGGAATTTTTTGTCAGTTAAAAGTAAATCAGACTGCCTGGTGGTGGTGGTGGTGGTGGTGGTGGTGGTGGTGGTGGTGGTGGTGGTGGTGCATGGCTTTAATCCCATCACTTGAAAGGCAGAAGCAGATGGATCTCTGATCATGGTCTAGGATAGCCAGGGCTACATAGAGAAACTCTGTGTCCCAAAAGAAAAGTCAGGTTCAAACCATTGCTCCTTCTACTAAAAGTCACCAAAGAAAAGCCAAACTAAAGAAACAAGAAGACCTGTAGTACTGTAGGGATGCCCTTCTTTTGCTTCTTTTAATTAGCATGCAAAGCAACAGGTTTTGCTACCTTTTCATACTTACTGTGTGTGTGTGCATGTGTGTGTGTGTGTGTGTGTGTATGTATGTGTGTTTGTATGTGTGTATGTGTGTGTATGTGTGTGTGTGGGGGGGGTTGCACACAGTCATGTGCTGATAAACTCATTTGAGCATATGCAGAAGCCAGAAGCAGACTTGGACTAAGTTCCTCTATTGATCTCCACCTCTCTGGATGAGTCAGGGTCTCTAACTGAAGGTAAGCTTGCTTTTTTGCCTAGATCTGCTTGTCCCTATCAGTCACCAACAATGGAGTTATAGCCACACCATGCCATGCCTGGCTTTTACATGGGCAACAGAGATCCAATCTTAGGCCCTTAGGCTCACACTGCAAGTACTTTGCCCATTGAGTGATCTCCCCACACAGTCCCACATACTTTGCTCTTGTTGCAGCTCCTTTCTCTCACACACCCCAGCCACCCACTCTCTCTACTGCTCTCTGTCTTCCCCAGGCAAACAGACACAAACACAGACACACACAAACACACACACACACACACACACACACCAACAGCACTACTACCACCACCTCCCACCTATCCACCCCACGCCCTGATGCTAGCTCCATTAAAAAGGGGACATAGTAAGAAAAGAATATGAAGGTTGAAGCAAGATTTATTTTAACTTGTGTAAGAGCAGAAGCATTCTCCAAAAAGTGATAGCAACAAAAACTTTGATTAAAAAATACATATTCCTTGAGATAATTATGAGAGCTTCCTAACAAATCATTCCATTTTATTAAATTCCCACAAGTGAATACATATAGGACACAGGACCTGTACCTGCACAAGGAACCTTCAGCAAATTAAACATCAATGCTACAGGAAGCATAGCTTGTACCAGTTCTTCTCTTATAGTGATTGTAGACTGAGCTTTATGTTGTCCTGCTGAATATCGGTATATGTATTCCTGCTCCTTACACACACAAGGGCAAGTTTCAGAACCCAGATCATGTGATCCAGAGTAACTATATAAGCAGCATATGGAATTATGGCAGAGGTGCAAATAATAAAACATTAAACCATACAGTACAAATCAGAGAGGAAGAACTCTGAGAAGTCTGGGAAGCCTCTGGAGTTCTTGGAAACTATCAACCTGCCTTCAAAAGATGAAGCTTGTTGTGAAGGTGGGCTGTGGCAGTAAGTCTAACAAACTGAAGACTGAAACAGAGACTGGCCTTGATGCTCAGTGGGCCCTGTTGGTTTTAACCCCCTTTGAGCAACAGAATTAGATCAATGTAGAGTGGTCCGCAGGGGGAAAGGGACCTAAGCTGGTCTGCAAAACCAAGAGTCGGTTTCAAAACCAAGCAATTGGTTCAACTTTCTATCTATTTGAGTTTCTATCATGGACTTAACATGAACTAGTTTTGAATTGTGCAGGACTATAGAATATTCTGAGAAAAGCACAGAAACGCTTACTCCAGCAAATCGCTGTCAAATTTTTACAACTGATGGAAATGAGTCTTCTTGGTGTCTCACAAAGAAGCGCAACCAAAGAGACATTGTTCTCTATGATAGGCTGTCCTCAGCAGGAATAATCTACACAACAGATTCTCTACTCTAAACAAAAGGTCCGACACCCCTTGTTGGCCTTCTCCCTTGTCTGAGTATTTACAGAGCTCCAGGAGAAGGTGATGACAGACAGTCAGAAGACTTCCCAGGGCTTCAGGAGAATTCACCTCAGGCTGGTCCCGGGGACTGAAGTGGGATAGCTCAGTATGAGTACCAGAAGAGAAGTAAAAACAGCTGGGTGTAGTCCTGAGGTGGCTGGGGGGAGAGCTAGAGAAGACCAAACAGAAATAGACTGAATCTATTTTACTTACAAAGATGTGGGAATCTTTGGAAGATTTTGCTGTTTGGAACCCACTATGATGAGGAAACTAAGCCTGATGCTCACACAGTCAGCCACTTTATCAACTGTAAAATCAATATTAAATACATGCAATACTAAAAACATGACACATAAGCAAAACCAGTGCAAGAAAGGAGATATGGAAAAAACCTTGGCCCCAGAATGAGATTTGAGCAGCAATCTTATTTTCCCCTCTTCTAGACAAGAAATTTCAGCCTCTGTTCATCCATGTATGAAGTGTCACTCATGATATAACCTACTGAAGGCCTCTAGTAGAAAAAAAAAGCAGTCCCAAAAGACATGTGCTCAAGTGATCGTAAACAAAAAAATAGAAACTTTGCAAATATGTTGAGTGTTCACCCTAAATGAACCATAGGCTCTTAATCCAGTGACTTCCTTATACGTATAGCAAAAAAGGAACAGAGATACCATATTAGCCTGTTTCATTGCTCTTGTGAAATACTTGAATCTGTAAAGTTAATTTAAAAAAAAGGGGGGGGAGAATTTATGTAGATCACAGTAATAGAGACTGGAAATCCAAGACGATCCAGCTCCATTGGTCCAGCCTCGGGCAAGGACTCCCTTAAATGGGTCAAAACATGACCAACAGCAACATGACCAGAGATTATGGGACAGGGACGATCATAAGGAAAGGGAAGAAGTCAGGGCCCAGACTTGATCTCCCATAAAACCTTAAAACTGTCAAGAACTAAGATTGCACACGAACTTCACTAGTGCTGGCCTGGTACACTCCTTCAGTGAGCAAATTACCTTCCAGGAGTCTCCTGTCTCTCAGAGTTCTGCCACTTAACACTGGCACCTTGGGAATCAAGATTCCAGAATGTAAGCCCCATGAGACTTCACCTTGATTTCAGGACAAAGAATGGGAAGTGCATACTGGGTGCTCTAAGAGATGCTCAGGCAAGGTCTGAAGCTGCGACATAGTCTCTCTCTGCTGAGCCAAATCTATGCACCTGTTCTAAGTTGAAACTAAGAGCCCGGGATGGTAAAGGCCAAGGAGACTTTAATAAAGGACCAGGGTCTCCCTCTGCAGCCCTGAGTTGCCTGTATTCTGATATGAAGACAAAAATGGCTTCAAAATCACATAGATCTGACTGCCCAAGCCCCCCTATGTGCTAGGATAGAAGACCTACCTCACTGTATCAAGCCTGAACTTAATAAACTTTTATCTTTTAATACTTCTGTTGACACGGGATAAAAAACACATGAGACACAATTAACCCATATTTACATCAAAGCAGACACACCAAAAGAACTTTATATGAAGGTCAAAGAAGAACAGCTAATAGCCAAAGAATACAAATAACTAACTCTACCCACTATAAGTTTGGAGAAGAGTCTAGAATAAACCCTCCTCAGACCCTTCACAATGAGCTTAACCCTGAGAACAGCCTGACTTGGGAGTCTGACCCCCAGAAGGTGAGACAATAAACGTCTGCTGTTGTCAGCTACTTAGCTTAGCTTATGCTCTCACTGAAGCATCCACACAAAGAGGGCATAGCAGCCAATAGCAGCCACCAATCCTAATTAACTTTTATTCTCATCTCTTCTGAAAAGGTTGCAATTCCTTTTGGAGTATGATGATGAAATTTTTATTTGCTGAGGTGGGAAGATAGCTTCTATCACCCAAAGTTATAAACAGCGTGATGACTTTGAGTAGCAAACAACAAAACTAGCTCGGGCTAGTATAAGCAAGAAGTAAAAACATACTGCAGAAGTGAGTAGGAGTGTTAAGGGCACATAGATTCTCAGAGCAGTTAACCATAACATTCAGATTCCAAAAGGCACCACTGGATTTTAGATGTACTTGCTTATGTCCAGTTGAAACGTATTACTAAGCCATCCAGAACACTGTTTCTCAACCTCTGGGTCACGACACTTTTGGTGGGGGCAGGGGCAGAAGACCTTTTTACTGGAGTTGTCTACGACCATCAGAAAACACAGATATTTACATTAAAATTCATAACAGTTATAAAAGTTCCAGTTATGAGGTAGCAACAAAAATAATTTTATGGTTGTGAGATCACCACAATGTGAGGAAATATATTAAAGGGTCTTGGGGTTGGGGATGTAGCTCAGTGGTTAGAGCGCTTGCCTACGAAACGCAAGGCCCTGGGTTCGATCCCCAGCTCCGAAAAAAAGAACCAAAAAAAAAAAAAAAGGGTCTTGGCATTAGGAAGGTTGAGAACCACTGCCCTAGAAAGAGTCAAGCCAGAGGATGAGATTTCAAGGAGAAGAAACTCAATTGTCAGCCTTTAGTTCTTACTGATTTATCTTTTTGTGGTGCTGGTGACTGAACCCTGATGGCACTTCCCCCAAAGCGCTACTCCCCAGCCCCTTGACTCTAAGGAAGAAAGGGGTTTTCGACAGCAGAGACAAGAAAAGGAGAGGACAAGAGTACTCAGAATCCATTGTAAATTAGTATGAAAATGTCCAAGAGCAAATTTATTTAAAAAAAAAAAAACCTCAAAAAATAAAGTAATCCATATCTTAAAAGCTTCTTTTCCTTCTGCTAAATTTATTGTCATCTATCTGAATAAGAAAAAATGTTGAACTTTAAAATAAAAAAATACTTCAAAAGCTTTTCTGAAAAAATGGCGTGATATTAAGCTAGGCTTGCTAGTATGTTTAGCGGGGTCTGTGCAAATCTCTCTCTCTCTCTCTCTCTCTCTCACACACACACACACACACACACACACACACACACACACACACACACACACACCACCCCTAAGCCCTTTAAAATGAGCACATTGTTCTGCATTTATTCCTTCCTTCTCCATTGGGAAGAGCTCTGTTTAAAGGTTTAGGCTCATTTGAATAAAAATGCAACCATGACTTTTGAATTCTAAGACCCTGCATATATTAACTGGCTTAAGAAATAGTTCTCTCAGATAAACTACTTACTCTAAACGCCTCTTTAAGGAAATTATCACTTTGAATCATTTTGAGAGATAGCCAGAAACAGGACATTTTTCACCATCCTATTCGTTTGCCTTTGGCAGTGTGCTCTCTGATCTAGTCAGAATTCCTACCAAGTACAGTGAGTGCAACTTGTAGGTTTCTGATCCAGAGACTTAAGTGAAAATAGAAACTCAAGACCCCATGAAATCAGTTAGATGGCTTCTTTCAAAACAAGGCTAAACCAAGAAGTCTTGTTGGGAAAATAGTGAGCAAGTGTGTAGAAAGAGAGAAAACTTACAAATACTTTTTAAGTAAAGCAAAGACACCTAGTGTGGATTGAGTACATAATGATACAATGTAAATCGGTTGTAGCTGCTGCAGTCTCAGCACAGAAGGCAGTGGCAAGAGAGACTGCAGGTGGAGCCCGCCAGGGGATGCACAGAGGGATCCCATCACAACAGTAAGAACAAGAACAGCTCTACAAGGTTTTGAAGGCATTTTACACAGAGCCGAGTGCACAAACTGAATTCAAAGGAATGAAGATGAGCTGAGTGTTGAACAAACTGAGTTCAGTCATCTTAGCTACAAATTCAGTGAATTCCAAGTCATTCTAAACTACATGGGAGCCTGCTGGGCTTTTGTTTTTACAAGTAACAGACTCAACTTACATGGCCTGTCCTTTCCCTTGGGAATCTCTATATAATGTCTGGAGTTTTATGAACTTTATCTACGTGACAGTAAAGGTGCCTATATGTGCTCCAGGCTTTCCATGGCTTCAGAAGCTACCTCCTTCTCACTAATAAACAAAATAATAGATATGAAAATAAATTCTGCTCTTGAGTATGATCCAAACTCTGGCTTGAGTCACATACTAACTCAGAGCAGTAGCTGAGATCAACACAGGGAACAAAACTCTTCTCAAAATGAGAGATCTCCATGTAAGGAAGTAAACGGAGTTATCTGTAAGTGTATTGTTTAGAGTTATAATGTAATAATAATAATAATAATAATGGGATAGTCAACCCTGAATTGGCTCAAGAAAAACATTTAAAGGGATTGCATTCAAAGATAAATAACATGTAGAGAAATCTCAAGAAGTAGAATAACTCAGAAAAAGTTCCCAGATGGATGAGAGAAGTTAAATCTAACAAGAAGGAGTTCTATAGGGGAGACACATTGATGGGTGCAACCAGCACCAAGACAAACAAGGTCCTCAGTGAGGAATTTGACTCTCAGCTAATCCAGAGTGACCTCACAAGGAAAGAGCTAGAAATGAGTACAACAAGCATGTAGGCAAGTTTGAGGGGTGGAGCTGACCCAAGGTTACCTGTCCTAAGGAGCTCTGTTAAGAGTAACTCAAAACCAAGGGAGTCATGATTGGACCTTGAAGTAGGATAGCTAGGACAGACATACCATCATAGGAAACACAGCATCGTGGGGTCCTGAAGGAAGTGAATGTCTTCCCTTCAGAATAGGAAAGGAGCCATGTCAAAAGAGATAATCATGTGGACAGCATGATGGGGAGTGGGAGGGCCGTGTGGGTAAGAAAAGACCTTCAAATTCCTCAAAGAAGGAGGATTCTTGACTTTCATAGCTTCCATAAGCCTATGCACCTCCTTCAGAAAGGCAACTTACGCATTCTACCTGGTCATACCCCCTTTCGATCCATGATGAAGAACCAGCCTGCCTCCATTGGGCTGACTCAGGGCTCCAACTGCATAGGTAGCAATGAATAGCCTAGTAAGGGCACCAGTGGAAGGGGAAGCCCTTGGTCCTGCCAAGACTGAACCCCTAGTGAATGGGATTGTTGCGGGGAGGGCAGTAGGGGGGGAGGATGGGGAGGGGAACACCCAAATACAAGGGGAGGGGGAAGGGTTAGGGGGATGTTGGCCTGGAAACCGGGAAAGGGAATAACATTTGCAATGTAAATAAGAAATACCCAATTTAATAAAGATAGAAAAAAATAAACTCAAACAAATCAGTAGCCTTCCTCTACTCAAAGGATAAACAGACTGAGAAAGAAATTAGGGAAACGACACCCTTCACAATAATCCCAAATAATATAAGCTATTTGGTGTGACTTTAAACAAGCAAGTGAAAGATCTGTATGACAAGAACTTCAAGTCTCTGAAGAAAGAAATTGAAGAAGATCTCAGAAGATGGAAAGATCTCCCATGCTCATGGATTGCCAGGATTAATATAGTAAAAATGGACATTTTGCCAAAAGTAATCTACAGATTTAATGCAATCTCCATCAAAATTCCTACTCAATTCTTTATAGAGATAGAAAGAGCAATTTCAAAACCATCTGGAATAACAAAAAACCCAGGATAGTGAAAACTATACTCAACAATAAAAGAACTTCTGGGGAATCACCATCCCTAACCTCAAGCAGTATTACAGAACAATAGTCATAAAAACTGTATGGTATTGGTCAGAGACAGGCAGATAGATCAGTGGAAGAGAATTGAAGACCCAGAAATGAACCCACACACCTATAGACTGTTGATCTTTGACAAAGGAGCTAAAACCATTCAATGGAAGAAAGATAGCATTTTCAACAAATGGTGCAGTTTCAACTGGAGATCAGCATGTAGAAGAATGCAAATCAATCCATTCTCATCACCCTGTACAAAGCTTAAGTCCAAGTGGATCAAGGACCTCCACATCAAACCAGATACACTCAAAATAATAGAAAAAAAAAGGGGGGGGAGAGTCTCAAACACATGGGCACTGGGGAAATTGTCCTGAACAGAACACCAATGGCTTATGCTCTAAGATCAAGAATCAACAAATGGGACCTCAAAAAACTGCAAAGCTTCTAAGGCAAAGGACACTGTCATTAGGACAAAACAGCAACCAACAGATTGGGAAAAGATCTTTACCAATCCTATATCTCATAGAGGGCTTATATCCAATATATACAAAGAACTTAAGAAGTTAGACTCCAGAGAGCCAAATAACCCTATTAAAAATGGGGTACAGAGCTAAACAAAACATTCTCAGTTGAGAATTATCGAATGGCCAAAAAGCACCTAAAGATATGTTCAACATCCTTAGTCATCAGGGAAATGCAAATCAAAACAACACTGAGATTCCACCTCATACCAGTCAGAATGGCTAAGATAAAAACTCAGGTGACAGTAGATGCTGCCAAGGATGTGTAGAAAGAGGAACACTGCTTCATTGTTGATGGTACTGCAAACTGGTACAACCACTTTGGAAATCAATCTGGAGGTTCCTCAGAATATTGGATATTCCACTACCTGAAGACCCAGCTATACCTCTCCTGGTAATATACCCAAAAGATGCTCCAACATACAACAAAGACACATGCTCCAGACACTGGAAAGAACCCAGATGCCCTTCAACCAATGAATGGATTCAAAAAATGTGGTATATCTACACAATGGAGTACTACTCAGCTATCAAAAACAATGACTTCATGAAACTCATAGGCAAATGGATGGAACTAGAAAATATCATCCTAAGTGAGGTAACCCAATCACAGGAAAATGCACTTGGTTGGCACTCATTGATAAGTGGATATTAGCCCAAAAGCTCAATTTACCCAAGTTGCAATCCACAGACCACAGGAAGCTCAAGAAGAAGGATGACCAAATGTGGATGCGCCCATCCTTTGTTAACAGGGGGAACAAAAATATCCAGAGGAGGGGATATGGAGGCAAAGTGTAGAGCAGAGACTGAAGGAATGGCCATTAGAAGCCTGCCTTCAATGTGACCTATACATAGACAGCCACCAAAACTTGATAAGATTGATGAAGCTAAAAAGTGCATGCTGAAAGGGACCAGATATAGATCTCTCCTGAGAGACACATCCAGAGCATGTCCAATACAGAAGTCAATGCTAACAGCAAACCACTGAACTGAGAACAGGACCCCCTTTGGGGGAATTAGAGGAAGGATTGAAAGAGCTGAAGGGGCTTGCAACCCTATAAAAACAACAATGCCAACCAACCAGCGCTTCCAGGGATTAAACCACTACCTAAAGACTATACATGGACTGACCCAGGGCTCCAACTGCATATGTAGCAGAGAATAGCCTTGTTGGGGCACTAGTGGAAGCGGAAGCCCTGGGTCCTGCCAAGATTGGATCCCCAGTGCAGGGGAATGTCAGGGGTGTCGTTAAGGGGGTTGGATGTGGGAGGTGGACACAAGTATGGGTGAGGGGGAGGGATGGGGGCTTATCGACAGGAAACCAGGAAAGGAGATAACATTTGAAATGTAAATAAAGTACTATATCTAATAAAAAAAAAAGTATAGCCTCTATAATGAGGTGAACTCCATTGCATAATGAACAAGAGAGTTCTTTTAGGGATTTCTTTCCAGGCAAGCAGGGTAAAGAAATATCTGGGGAGCAGCTAGACTTCTCACATAGTACAACCATAAATATCAGTTACCACACAAAAACAACTTAGTGGAAACTACTTTCTTCCCTTCCGGCCTCCACACATGTTTAAGAATGACCTTATTATTAAAAATCATTTTTGGAAAATTGAGTTCCACATCTAATAATATTATGTGAGTTCAGATCCGATTTCTAATATAAGTCAACTAGAACAGCTTGCCAGAAGAAAAAAAAATGTACTAAGACCATCTACTTGGATGTGGGAGAGAACTAATAAAGCACTCTCTAACCGGGATATGAAGGCTGTCAGTGTACTGAGGCCTTCCTGTGGTGTCTTGACCCTCAGGGCAGCTCTCAAACCCAGAATAGACAAATGAGAATTTAAGCTCTGTATTTCAAACCTTGAGCTAGAAGGCTGAGCTCACAATCTCTGGAGCCCTAAAGCAATTATTCTAGAACTCAAAGGGGTTAGAGTGAATCAAAGGTAACATACTCCTTACGCACACACCACAGTACAATTTTCTGTCAGTTATATGACCCAAGAAAGAAAAGTCACTGATGGTCCAAGTACTTAGGTAAAATTAAACAGAGTTTATCTGATAGAAAAGCATTATCACCGTAGGACTTGCATATTTTACAAGATTCTTTTCAATATAATTTCTGGTAAACAATTTAAAAATAGCTAACCTGACAAGTGAGAAGAACAGGTTAACATGAACGAGAATAGATGCTGTCATAGATCATTAAAAAACAGGCTCACTACGGTTACAAATATGTACTTGTCATACATGGAATTTAAAATCTTTTCATTCATCAAAGAAATTTTAGGCAAAGAATTTGAGATCACAGAAGTGACTTACTGACAAAGAAAATTAGAATAGGAAGTTTAATACTGAAAATTACAATTATAATTAATAACTTGACAGGGAGATTTGGATCTAGATACCGGGGAAGTTAGAATTAATTAGTTAAAGTACATGACAGAGCATAATGAAGCAAAGGAAAGCATAGACATAGATGTGAGGAAGACATGCGTGTAAGTCATACTAAACCTGAGAATGAATTGTAGGAGAGGGGATAGAGTTGACTTTTAAAAGACAATAGCTCAGAATTTCCTTAAATGTTTTTTTAAGTGTTAAGGTATCAACTCACATGCTAGATGCCATCAGAGTTCATTTGAGCAGAGTAATCTAAAAATGCAAAAATTATTTTTCACAGTTCAAAGGCAAGTATAATACCAAAGAGACAACAGACCCACTGTCCTAAGTTTACTTTCTGGTTGTGGAAGGCTACCTTCCACAGGAAAGGGGTCACAAGGAAAAGGCTAGTTTTCTGGGATCTTCTTTGTAACAGTACACATCCACTCATCAGAAGAACTCAGTCATCATTCAATCACTTCCCAGAGTCCTCACCTCCTAATGCCATCATGCTGATCACTGGATTTCAACATACATTTAGAAGAGATAAACTTTTAGGTAAAAGTTTGAGATCATAAAACTATCTTAGCTTTAAAACAAAACAAAAAGTTCAACACTGAAAAATATAATTAAAATTAATAACTTGACAGGTAGATTTGGACATTGACCATGGGCTTGAGAGAAAATGTGCAATTTATGTAGGGGACTCCTGGGAACAGTACCTGAAAAATCTCAGAGGCAATACTTGGAGGACATGTCTGCTATTGTCCAGGGTGTCTGGCATAACACCTCGGGAAAAGACTTTTCTCAGCTGATTTCCAGTATTAGAAGAGAAAATATGCAGTTGGGATATAGGGAGAAGAGGGTCCTGAGGCAATGGAAGGGTCCATATGAAATCCAAGACAAGGAAAGTAGAGTGGCCACAGGAGATTGAAGGCAGCTCAGGGTCAGTAGGATATAATATGAGGGAGAGAAAAGTGGTGGCAATGACCATAAGTCATCTGCTTATTGATAGTTATATTTGTATATATTAAAATTGTATTTATTTGTATACATTAAAAATATATAGTAAATAGTACATATATGTATATATTAAAACTATATATTGATATGATAGGTATCTATAGTATAGATAGATATACTATATGTAGTATACATAGATAGTATTAATAGGTAATAGTATATATATTAAAATTGTACATATTTAGTATATAATTATATATATATATGTATGTATTGATAGGAAAATAGATTGAGGTGAAGCAAGATTACAGCTAGAGCATCAATGAGTAGGCCACCACAAGAATCTAGTCAAGACATGGTGCTGGCATGAACAAAATAGTAAAGTAGAATTGGAGAGCGTTTGAATTTAGAAAAGAGTTAAAAGTTTCTAATGACTGGATTTTTGTTTTGAGGTGAAAACAAAGCTGGACTCAAGCTCATGGCAACTCAGTTACCTGTGATCCTAAATATTAGGATCACAGAGATACTCAGCAGTGTCCAGCTAGTAACTCAACTTAAATGGCAAAAGAATGAACTATTAAGGATATTCCAGTCAAGTAGTCAAGAACAGTGGAATAGGGGTAACCTAGGGTTGAAGCTGGGTTCTGAGAAGATAGCCTTGCAGGGCATTGTGAGTGTGTAGCGAAAGCCCAGTATTGTATAATGTACTATGGACAGCTGACAACGTGGGTTTGAGCTCAGAATGATATGAATTAAAATAGTAGGTTGTAGGCTTTAACTTTTCAAAGACTTTCCTTTAATGATGGTTCTTAAATGCTTTAACCTCCCTTCTAGCCCGCCATCCACCAGAGGTAGTAAAAAAGAAGGATTATTAGGATATGAGGGAAGTGGACCTGTTTAGAAATTGTTCTTGGAAGAACATGCCATCTGAATTGTCAGGAAATCAGCAGTTCAGTTCACAGGTTTCAGCAGCGGCAGCTAGATCCACTCACAAACACTTCGCAAATATTGCAACAGTCCAGTTCGGTGGAGTCGGGAACACAAATTGGAAACAGTGGCATGACCTGGCAGAAACAGCCAGACCACGGCTAGGTCAGCACAAGTCAGCCAGAGGAACCAGGACCACCAGGGATCCTAGAAGAAGTTCTTTGCCACGCCTCTCTCAAAGAAGTGAAGATCAGCAGAGACATGAGAGCAAGAAGCATAGCAGAGCTATCCATGCCTGCAAACTCCTCTCTCAGTCTGTTGAGTCCTACTTACACTCCCTCGAAACATCATGTGTCCTCCACCGGTCTTGCCTAATGATGGGTCTTGCCTCAGCATGGGAGTCTGTCTTAGTGAACCATCCTTTCTACCCGTGTCCACTTCAGCTAAGCCTTCCTTCACATGTCCGCTTTAGCAAAACACCGACCGACACAACTGACATTCTGGAGAAGCCAGAAGTTTCCACTTTGTTAGATATCAGTATGAGAACATAATTGGCTATTACGGTCATAGAAGGGACTTATGGGTAGGTGTCTGAGGTAATACTGACACTGAAATAGATGCACAGATGGAGGGGCCAAGACAGTAGGTGGAAGTCAAATACTTTTCAGTCAAAATAATTTATTCTTATTTTTTATTTTTAAAATTATAATATAATTACATTTCTCCATTCCATTTCCTCCCTCCAAACCCCTTCATTTGCCCCCCTTGCTCTCCTTCAAATTCATGGCCTTTTTTTATCACTAATTATTACTACATGTATATATGTATATGAATATACATATATTCCCTAGACAAGTAGGGAACTAGAGGAGATCACCTATCCCACTCCAGCTGTCCTCAGCTCCTATAGTTCTATGTAGTTGAGGAACTTACCCATAAAGGAAAAGAAGAGAGTGGTTTATCAGAACCTTAATCATACAGGAGCTAAAAGTCATATTAGTAGAAACTGTGTTTCAATGTGGAGTATGTCTTTTACTCATTTTACAGACAAATCAAAGAATGTTTTCTCAAGAGTGAGTCAGTTGTTCTCAAGCCTTGATATAGGGATAATAACATTCTGACTCAATAGAGTAGTCTATGTATTGCGTGAAAAACATCATCTTTTCAATGATTACAAGCACTGCACAAGATAGGTGACCTCCTTCACCAATGGAGATCTAAGAAGGTTCTCTAAATATTGATTAAGTGAACCTAGAAAGACCTTTGGAAAGTATAGTATTCTTTGAATGAAGTAGTTAACTAAAGACTTAGTTATACTGTTTTGAATGTTCTAAGCTCACAATAAAAATCAGTAATTATATAATCACCATTAGTAATTAAACACCAGTCAAAAATGGGCAGTATTAAAAGTTCATGCTCATTCCAAAGTTTTACTAAAATAAGACTACATGAAGAAATTGGCTTTAAGGACCACCGTGGAGAGCACAGTTCATCAGAAATAGTTAGCAAAAGGAATCTGAGTCACTTGGTCAATGTCAAAGATTCTTTTGATATAGTTTTAAGTAAAAGAAAAAATTTTCAATTAAATCTTCTTTGGTTCTTGTTTTCAGTAGAACATTCTTTGAAGTCTAGAAAAGCGCTAGTCTAAGGACTTAGAGGGTGTTAAAGAGGTTAGCTATTGAAGCTAAAAGTTAGAAAAACTCAGAACTCAAAGGGTGTTAAAAAAAAGAGGTTAACAATTGAAGTTAAAGGTTAGGAGGGCTTCAAAGATTTACACAGATAGCATCTGGTAAGCAAAAGAGGTAACTACAACTGAACAAAACTAGACATCAACTCGGAATGGGACAGATGGGGCAGAAAGCGTTTAAAATTCTGGGGAAAAATGGAGGAGTTGGGGAAAATGACGTGAGATATGTTGATAACAATTATCATACAAACGAGTGTCTATTATTCAATATAGACTATTGACGTCACCCTTGGGTGCCTCTCAGAGGTTGAAGGTGAAGATGCCACACACATAGGACACAGGACTCATTATTTGAGCTGGATAAAATCTGGAAGCCTCCTCCCGGCAATCTAACTTACCTGGTACCATGAAATGCTATGCAAGCTGTCAAAGGATGGAAACTATTCATAATCCTACTCAGCTGCAATGTCTGTAAACCACAGTTATGGCTGGCAAGGCAAGATATCCATGAAGGTGAAGTAATCAGCCACATTCGCTCACATGTTGGTGGTAACCTCAGACCCTAATTGGATGTCAGACCCACTCGATAGGAGAGAAATGATGTCTGGTATTAGAAACCTAGCACACATTCTAGGACTAGCAAAGTCATGAACCATAGAAAAGAATCTACTTCTGCCTGCTTGCTAAACCAACGTCATTCCCTACTACATTCTAAATCTTACCCTTGTACCCACAGAGTATAATGTAGCTACTACCCTTATAGAAGAAGTTTCTCTTTACAGCAAATGGAGGCATCACAAAACACCACAACTGGATATAATACAGAGATCAACAGATTGTTGGGGGCGCAGAGCTAAGACATATCTACATCTTAGTTCCCACATGTATTGCTAAGAGATCATCAAGGAAGAGGAGGCAGAAAGATTTTTAAGAGCCAGAATACCTGGAAGTCTGTGGGGAAGCAGTTTCTTCTAGAAATGACTGCATACAGACTCTCACAGTAGTGATATCAATATACAAGCCAAAGTGGAAGAGAAAAACACTGACTGTGTTCTACCCCTAGACAAAGAACTACAGAAAAGTAATGACTACATAGAGAATTAATCTCTCCCCTTAATGGTTGTTCAATACTAAGTGGTCAACTAAGAAACCACATGCACAAAAACAACAGAAACCAATTCATCTGGTAATATTTATACTGTGTGTGTGTGTGTGTGTGTGTGTGTGTGTGTGTGTGTGTGTGTCTCTGTGTGTGTGTGTGTGTGTGTCTCTGTGTGTGTGTGTGTGTTTGTGTGTGTGTAACAATAATAAAGAAAATGAGGCTACCAATTTAAGAATAGAGGGGTGATACAGAGGAGGCTACCTGGGAGATATATAAAAAATTTATTTATTTTAATTTTTAATTTTAATTTTCATTGGTGGGTACTCAAACTTTGACATCTATCAGAGCTACCTAGATACCTGGGTTAAAAATTGAGTGATTTCCACCATTTCCTACATATTCACAACCATGTTAATTTTTTTTAAAGCTGAAACGGTCTAGCAAGGTGATGCACGCCTTTAATCCCAGTGCTTGGGAGACAGACGCAGGTGGATCTCTGTAAGTCTGAGACCAGCCTGCTTGGTCTACATAGCGAGTTTCAGAACAACTAGGACTTCAAAGGGAAACTCCGTCTCAAAACAACAACAACAACAACAACAAAATAACAATAAATTAGAAATGCTAAGCTATGAAAAAGTCTCAGGTAAAGAAAACAAAGCACACAAGGTTTACATTACAAATTGATTAAATAAATGGAATGAGAGATGGGGAAAAATAGAAGCCAAAACCTGACAAAGGAATGTCTGATGCTTGAAAGATGTTTTCGACATTTCAGCTGGGGAAATGGTTAGGGGTTAAGATCACTTACTACTGTGGCAGAGGACCCAGGCTCAACCTCCAGCACCTACATAGAGGCTCACATGAGTTTTTATACTAATTACAGGGGATCTGACACCCTCCTCTGCCCTCCAAGGGCACCAGGAACATATATGTAGTACATACGTGTAGGCAAAAGACCCATATGCACAAAATAAAAATGAATTCAACTATTTTAAAAATTTCCTAAATATAAAACTGTCTTCACATTTATAACCATTTAGAAGTCATGAAAGGGGGTTTCTTCACTGCTGTGGTGGCCTGCACAGTGACTACAGTGGGTGCATTTTCTTTGGAGGCACTCAAAGTTTGACATTTATCAGAGCTACCTGGAAACCTGATTTAAAGGCAGACATTTCCAACCTATCCTACATATCTTTGTCCCTCTATCCCAGCTTGACACTCCAAATAATTGGATTAGCTCTTCAAGTGATTCTAAGTCACAACAGAGTTAGAGAACCATGGTTACATATTACTGATGTTGTCATTGCCCCCAGAATATCACCTAAAAGTTCCAATGACTGTGCTGAGACTGCATCACTCACCAAATAAAGGTGACACTGAGGCGACATGGGATCCCTCCCCGTAGTTTCAACAACTGTTCCCTCATGTAGTAGTCAGAGTGATACAGAGGAACACAACTAACAGGGTATATGAGCCCACTGGGGAGACGTATTATGAGAGTCGACATGTGTGTAAGAAGACTGGTAATTCCTATACCATACTCTCTATAAACCCAGATCTAGGTGCTATAGGTAGTTAAAGCCTTAACTTAATATAAATTAAAGGAACTTGAGTTTAATTTTACTTTCTCACATTTTTCTATAGACTTGCTTATTTTAACAGAAGAAAGAGAAAGAGAAATAATACAGGACAGAAAAACTAGAGGAATATGAGATTAGTCACTCTTTATATTTAAAAATTTACATCAAAACATGAAGAATCATTTCTTTGCTGAGTATTTCTCAACTTTCATTTCACTGTTATTATGACGGCAAGCTTGAAATACACTTTTTGGAGAATGCCAATTATTTTTTTCCATAAAGACTGATGTGGCTTGAGCCAAACTTCAAAGTCATCTTTCTCATACAAAGAAATAGAAAATTCAATATTCATTTCAATCTGGAAACCTCATACAAAGCACTCATTATCTATGATATGAATACAATCCAAAAAAAAAAAAAGTTACAGGCTAGATTGAACTGACTCTAAAATGCAATTGCAAAATTCACAGTCTGTTATGTAGGCTTCCAGTCCAACTTGAGAAGCGATTCTGCACACACAGCAGTTTTTCAAAACACTGAGGCAATTAGCAGAAACGTTTCTAACTTACACATTTGATAAATCTGTTTCAAAGAGCCAGAAGGCAAATGGTTACAAGGAGTTAATCCTATAAAGGTGACTTATCCAAAATGAAACTATAGAAAAATTAATATTAGAAGCTCAGTAATGAGTCTGTTACATCGCGTGTGTGTGTGTGTGAGAGAGAGAGAGAGAGAGAGAGACAGAGACAGAGACAGAGACAGAGACCAATAGACAGACAGCACATAAATGAAATTAGACCACTTGGGGTCAGGGTCAATCCATAGATTATCTAATGAAAACCCCAGTACTAGTCATGAAAAATCTCATTTCAAGTTATTGGTCAGGAGAATACAAAGGACTCCCAAAACAATATAGATTATTTCTATAGCTTTTGATTGCCTCCCAGAAATTGAAGGTAAGAAGACCCTATTGCTGAAGACACTATGTATGATGAGCACAGAATTCAGGGGATTTGAAGGGAAATGACTAGAAAATCTCCTCCCTGGGGACGAGTTGTCATAGTATCAGAAGGTGATATTCCGACTATGAAGCGGGGAAAGTACTCAACTTCCTACACAACTGTGATGTCCACGAACCACAATGATCATTATGGCAAGATATCCTTAAAGGTACAATTGGAGCACTTACATCTCAACAGTAGCCAACATCTGTGTAATTGAACTCAAGACCCACTTAGCAGGAGGAAAATCATGCCTGGTACTATAAACCTGGCCAACAACGTGTGACAAATGAGACCTTGCATCTTAGAAGAGGACCTACCGCGACAACTTTCCTAAACCAGTATAATTTCTAACTGAATTCTAAGTACTTTTTATCCACAGATAAGCACATCTTACCTCTCATCCAATAAGCTTCTTTTTGTAACAGAAGGAGACCAGAAAGCCACAACTGGTCAAAAATTCAAAGAACAATTGACCGGGGTGTCCAACCTGATTGATACACCTCCGATACATGCCTGAAACCAAGACTCTCAGGATGAAAAGTAAAGGCCAGAGGACCAGGAAGGATGCTATAAGGTTGTGCCCCCTAACTAGGACAGTTATGCCCATTACATCTGAAAAATATGGCTGCTTAAATAAGACCTGAACAATTGCACTACAGTTGATGTCCCAGAGGAAACAGACAAAATCTCAAGGGGCCCCAAACCTAAGTGAAGAACCACAGACACCTAACATCTGAGAGAAGGAGAGTTAGTCTCCCCCAGGGATGAACTTCATGATTGGTTATCCAGTTCCAGGAAAGAGTAGTCTGTATGTATATTTAATTCCTTTATACATATACATGACTAAAGAAGAGGTGGCCATGAATTTGGGGAGGGGATTGAGCGTGGGGATATAGATTGAGTAAGAATGACCCCTAATAGGTTGTTCAAGTACTTGAAGCTTAGGGAGTGGTAGGGAGTGGTATATTTAAAAGGAAGCAGATAGGTTTGATGGAGGAAGTGTGTCACTGGAAGTATACTATGAGGTTTCAGAAGCCCAGCCAGACCTAGTGGCTGTCTTTCTCTTCCTGCTGCCTGTGGATCTGGATATAGAACTCTCTAGATACTGCTGTACAGCACGTCTGTCTGTATGCCATCATGTCCCTTGCTATGATGACAATGGACTGAATCTCTGACACTGTAAGCAGCTTCCAATTAAACACTTTCCTTTTTAAGAACTGCATGGCCATGGTATCTCTCATAGCAATAGAACACTAGAACACTAAAATTAGGGAGCATGGGAGGGAATAGGAAGGAGGGATGTATAAATGAGAGTTGCATGGGGAAGTTTATTCTGATAGCTGATGTTTAATTTGTATTTCTCACATGCCAGACACTCATCATGTCATGACACATGACATCTCGCTCAATCCTCTTAATGCCCTATGTTGTAGGAACAGCATTTGAGCAAAGATTCAGCTATTATACCCATGGTCACACAGCAGAAGATTGAAGAAATTCAAGTAAACTTCAAAGCAATTCACCTCCCAAAGCTACTCCTAACTTCTAAGCGCCATTGTCTCTGACTGTACCAGCCTAAGAGAAGCACTGTGTAATGGGACATATAGTAAGAAACATAATGGAAATTAAATCTAAGCAGAATTCATCTCACCATAGACTAAAGTGAGGCAGCATGAAATTTTGTTTCAAGATGTTTTTAAATGTGGCAAGGACCGGCCTCAGGCTTGGAGAGGTGTTCTGAGAGAAGGGATGTTTGAGATTGGCAAAACAAACAACTAGAAGACAAATCGTGGGTCCAAGCTGGCCGCCTCTCTGTTCTGCTTTGTCTAGAGATCTCCAGACACCTCTCTATTTTCTGCTTGAGACAGTTCTGCAAGCACTTCTCTTTTGCTACTCTAAAATATTCTCTCTATAGCTCATCTCCTACAGATTATAAACCCAGTCTTTTATTTTACATATCAATCCAATCATTCACTCCAGGCTCCCTTCAATTAGCCTATGAATCAGCATCCCATAACCCCAGGCCTTTGATTTTTAGGAGACAGAAAGCACATTTTTTATTTAAACATGGAAAAGGAATTCAGAGACCTGCCAGTCCGTGGAACACAGATGATAAACTAGCTGGTTGGGACCCCACCTGGAAATTATCATTTTTCCCAGGCCTGGGCCTTACCTTGATCTGTCCTAGGCTGACCCTGAACTTGAGAATCTGTCTGCCCTGTAAGCATAAACAGAAAACAGCTGGGAGGGATCTCCCGCAATCACCACCCTAAATCTCTCTCATCTCCCTCCTTAGTGTCTTTCTGACAGGTGGCCCAGGGCACAGCTGCCTCTGTTCCTTTAGAGTCATGAAGCTCCTCATATAATTCATCCTTATATTTTTGCATATTTGAGAAATTATATATTTTTGAACTCATTTTTTGTAGTTCTTTTCCACAGCCTCCACGGCTGTCCTGAAAGTCCCAGCGGTTTCCATTTTCCTGAGACATTAGCCACACCTTCGCTTCCCAGACGCACGCTGTCTCTGATTATCATGGAGTCATTAACATTCCTTGAAGGAGGAACATAAAAATATGCACATTATTATAGAAACAAACCTTACACCCACAGCAGCCACTGACACTTGTGGAGGCCCATGACTCCTGGCCTTGTCCCAGGAACCATGTCAATCTGTCCCTACCAAAGCATAAAAGAAGATATAGTCTATTTTCTGAAATATATAAATAGTCCTGCCAAAAAAGACTCCAAAAGGTGTGGTCGAAGCACAATGTGTCACACATGGCCTTAGGTGAATCCTGGCTATTTTTCCTATTAAATTTAAGTCTGTGAGGGAATTTGAACATATGAACGAGAAAGCTTAGAACTAATTCTAGTGTTCTATAGCATGGCAGAACAATACGGTCTGCAATAATCTATACACCAGAATGCCTAGGGAGTCTGACAATTTTCAACAAATAAAAGTGACAAATGTTTGAAGTCAGAAATCTTAATTATTCCTTTAAGATTGTTGTGCCAGGAAGCTCCGTGAACCCCCAAAGACTCCACAGAGCCATCTCCAATATTACAGTAATAGGGTCTCTTTATTACAAGCTCGGGCTTGGGCTCTCCTCCAACCCAACCCTGACACAGTTGGACAGGAAACGAAGGCAGAGCAGCCCCAAACCCTCAGCAGGACAAGTTCTTATAGGAAAATAGCTGCAAGTGAGGGGCTGAGGGAGGGGGTGTCCAGTCTGGCAAGCATCTAATAGAATAACTGTAAACCGGTAGGCGGGTGCTCTGAAGCAAGACCATATACACTCACAGTCTGAAAGTACATCTGAAACAGCCAGCCTATTCTCTGACTGACTGTTGCTAGGAAGGAGCTAGGAGTAACTCTGGCTAAGCACAAGCCATGGGGTCCTTCCTGCTACATGTGTACAGTTTGGGTTCTGCTTCGGGTCAAGTTCTCAGGCTTTTCTTTTCTTAAAGATGGAGGCCAGTCCCGAGTGGAGTAGGTTTGGCCTCTCATGATCATTCTATATTGTATTCTGTATCAATGCCATACTGCAGCTAATGAAACGTGCAAATGTTGGGTTCAAATTAAAACATTTTTAAATTCTGATAACTATATTAGGACACCTTCACTGGTTTTGATTTAAAAGTATACTAATAAAATAAATCTATCCCTAGTCTCTCTTGCATTTTCTTCCTTCAATATTCAGCTTTTCTCAGAAGGCTTATATGTTTTATTTTTGTGCAAAACTCAAATTACATTCCAACTTTGGAGGTAGAGAGATGGCTGGTGGATAAAGCCATTGCAACACAAATGTAAAGACCAGAATTTAGATCCCCCAGCATTCACAGAAAAGCCAGGCATGTTTGATGACCTGCTTATATTCCTAGCATTCAGAAGATGGACAGTTTGGATCCCAAAAGTGAACATCAAGCCTAGACCAACCAAATTAGAAAGCTCTGGCTTTAGTGTAAGACTCTTTCAGCAGGGGTAACAAGGAGGGCAATGGTGGAAGTACCAACACCACCTCGGGCAGCCCCGCATGCACCCCATACACAACATATCGCACACACACACACACACACACACACACACACACACACACACACACACACACCATACATTAATTTCAGCATAGCAATTACCTCCACGATGTGTGCATGTATGTGCACATAACGGGCAAGCACAAGCGATATGTGTCCATCTGTTCCTCAGGCATGCAGGTTTCCACATGAATGAGGATGGCAAGGCTTGACATGGGCATCTTTCTGCTTTCTCCGTCTACTTGTTTGAGACAATGTCTCTGAACTGAACCCAGAGTTCAGCTCACAACTGAGCCTGCTCTGCTGTCTGGCCAAAATGCTTCCAAGTTGGGATTACAGATGCAGACGGTTGTGGTTAAGTGCTGAGGAACAAACGCAGATCCTCCTCCTCGCATGGTAATCCCTTTACCCCCTGACCCATTTCCCCATACTCTAGCTCCTTTTTCTTAAGTATTTCACATTCCTTTAGTCCTTGGGATCATTCTCCCCTTGCTGTCTTCTTTATTTCCTACCAACACTTTGCCCTCCTGCTCTACATCATTTTCCCTCACCATGCACTCTCATGGCACTCAGCTTTCTCCTCCAACTAAGACATTAGAGCTTCCCGTGTAAATGTGAGTGGTTGCTTGGCATCTGTCTATAAAGAAACACTAGACCGGCTGGAGAGATGGCTCAGCTGTTAAGAGGACTGGCTGCTCTTCCAGAGGTCCTGACTTCGATTCCTAGCAACCACATGGTGGTTTATGAGTATCTATAATGGGATCTCATGAGCTCCTCTGGCACCCAGCTGTATATGCAAGTAGAGCATACATACATACATACATACATACATACATACATACATACATACATACATACATTTTAGGAGAAGATGTATTTTGAAAAGAATTGAAAGAAACATTAATTAAAATCACTAAGCTAAATTGTCTCTTCACCTGAATTTGCTTGGACTAAATTTTATGTAGAAGGGGTATGAGCAATGGAGCCCATTTCAGAACTCTGGGCTTTTCCTTATGAAAACATTTCACTGAAATGTATAAAACCCTGCAAAATAAAGTGGTACATTTCAAATTCTCTAGTCCTTTCAACAAAAAGCTGATCTAGAACAATTAAGCAGACAACTTGCAAATCCCTCCACTTCCCAGCAGGTTGTTTCTGACCTCACCAGCTCTTTGGCCCAAGCGTTTATGGTCTCTGTCTATCCCACAGTAGAATTTGCTACCATATAGTCACCTGGCTACCATGTGGACCACTGGTGTTCTATCCTCCTTCAGGGAGCATTTCCTTAACCTGCTCCCAAATCTTATTTCAGACACAGTAGTATTCAACTCCTCATTTGGGTTCTTACCCCTTAAAACACAAACTAACATTCCAGCTCATCTAAGGAATAGCTATCCATGGCGATCAAGATTTCATAGTAAGCCAGGGAGCTGTACTATTCTTTCCAAATGGAGAAACAAACTGTGTTTTCTTCTACAGTTATTTTGTCACTGAAAGTGAACCTTCTAGTAAAAGAAATCCTGAGCAGACATTAGGACTTCTATTTCTTTCCTGACTCTGCCATTAGCCCTAAAACTCTAAAACAATAAAAATAAATAAATAAGTAAAAAATTCCCCGAACTCCCATGCCTCTCCTCTTCTCAAAAGTAAAAAGAATGGGTTTAATGAGTATTGGATCCTCTCGTGGTTTGCAGTTCTACTAATATACAAACATTTCACTTCCTTAATCCCTGGTCATTTAGCTAAGAAGGAAGGGGATGTCTCCAACCAGAGTTCTTCTACAGCTTGTTAGGCCTGCATTATTACAGTTAGTTGGTTTTGGGCTTCATTTAACAACACAGCTTGTCAGAGGCACATACATATGTACATCGTAATGGCCCCTCAGAGCAATTATGATATCAATAGAACTATTATGACTTCAGTGCCGCCATAACATCTTATAGGCATAGCTAGCACTAAAGATAAAAATTTTATGAGACATATTGAAGCTACTGCACAAAGTAGCAGGATTTTTTTTTTGGAAATATAAACAGTTGAGCCTTAAAAAACATTTGGCTTAACAAGAAACAAAAGGCATTGGCATATACTGAACTGCCACAACAGGGTGGAAAATTTTTCTACTCAAATTTGTTTATGGACATATAGCATAAGCTTTGTGATTATTGTACAACTGAAAAGTGACTTAGCTTATGCATAATACTTTGGGCTGAAATTATCAAGCTCTATCTCAAAATCCATAATAATTATACTCAACTAATTAAATGACTGGAACAATAAATGAATTGGTGTGTTAGTTTCAACAATATAGTTTTCTGAGACTTCTAATATCCTAGAGATTTTACAGGAGCATTCTCTTAAAAAATTTATATCACGGGGGGAGGGGGATGTTTGCCCGGAAACCGGGAAAGGGAATAACACTCGAAATGTATATAAGAAATATTCAAGTTAATAAAAAAAAATTTATATCACAGAAAAAATGATTACTATATGTATGTGGGTGCAGTCTCCAACGATTGCTAATACCCATCACTCAGTCTTTCTTGTGCCAAGAGACCAAACAAGGAGAGAAATGAGAATCTCTAACAAGGGGAAAGAATAAGGGAAAATGGTGTGGACACATCAAATTCTCAGGGCACTAAAGACTAGAGGTTCAGAATTTAAGGGAGCAGCTCACTTCTTTGAGGAATGAGGGAGGGTGGGACATTTATCTGATCTTTATCATCACAATACCACTCTGGCATGCTTCAGGAGACACAGATGAGTATTTTATTGCTTCTCAGAACATTGGTCCACTGACCTGCTGCCATTCCTGATGGCTAACACCTCAAGAGTGGACTTTACAGCTGCTTAGATTTATCTGTGTTATGTTTATATTTTACAAAGTAATAAAAAGCTAGCTACTAAGAGATTCACTTTTCTGCAGTATACTTAAGTTAGGGGTATTGTTTGTCTCAGTACAGAATACAAGTTGGCACCCAGAGTAGGTATTCGATAAGAAAAGATAGACAAATGGAGAAACACAATACATAAGTCAATTATACATGTGGTGTTTGGAGAACAATTTGTTCCTTCTTGATCTCAAGTTTACATGAATTTAAATGACTGCAGATAGTTTTTTTTTAACTTTTTATTTTCTTATTTATGACTTAAGTAAATTACAAACATTGATTCAAGACATTCAGTGGGTCTCTTGTGGGTTAGAATAAAATAAACAATGCCACCTTTCCTCAGAGCTGGTCCTGGTTTGCCCCTGAGCCTTACTAAATTTCTCCCAAAGGCAGGAAATCTTAGTGAGCATTCATCGTGACAACAGTTAGCAATGGTAAGACTGCAGGGCATAAGTGTGCGACTTTATCCCACATTTGTCAGCTACTCAGCATGTATATACTCTCAGTCAAAATAAATAAAACAAATTCCCCATTTGTTTTCCTCCCTGGGTTATCCTTCCTTCGCCCTTAACTTCCCTCTACTTCCCCTGAGACTTGGTGCAAACGTCTCGTATGACCTGGATGCCTCACTAGTCTCAAGCTTCACTTACTTGACTGTAATTTAAAAGTAAACAAGTGTATGTATTGAGTTATTTATTCCACTTAATTCTATTAGCTAAGAGCCATCAATAACATGGATTTAGAAGAGGTCTGCTGTGTTTTCAACCACGTCCATAATATGCAATGGGTACCAAAGCATTAGTAGCTGTGTGTATTTTGACATCTTCCAGTGACAGTATCCTTCATGCCCTCCTGGCTTAGTTTCCTGATTGCTGGAATTATAGATATACACCACCATGCCCTGCTCCTAGAATACTCTTTTACATAATATATATGTGTATATATATATACATATATATATACATATATATATGTTACCAATACACAATCTTTTTGAAGAATCTTTTGATTATTTAAAATAACCTAAGTATGTATTAGTTCAAAGTAACTACATAGTTTCTTACAATATCATGAAAATTAAAGAGATAATTCTAAAATATCTTCAGCACTTTAAAAAAAATTTCTAAAACAAATACAAGTATTACTACATAAAGAACTGTCCTAGTGAAATCTTCAAACTTCTTTTCAATTTTATATGTCACTGTATTGGTACCAATCTGTCTCTTTTGTAATAAGTATTTTATTTTTATAGTAATAATAATACCTACAATAAAAATATTCTTACAAAGGTGACTTTAAAAGTAGTTTATTTTATTTACCTTACAGTTGCAGAGCAGATAAAGTCCAGCATGAGAAGAAGACATGGCAATAGGCATTTCAAGAGTGAATTAATAATGTCTGGTACTTAAAAGATGCTTAAAACAAATGGCTAGGGAAGTCATGGGGCCTAACAAGAGTCTATTGCTGTTTGATTAAATGACCATGTTATCAAACTGTCTTCTAAATATTTCTCTTTGTAGCCATAGATTTGTGATGCTCTAAATCTTGATCACAGAAGCTTCATTGTGTAGAGGGTAATGGTTAACTCAGACTCAGAACTATTCCAAGTGCTGAGTATCTTAATGCTACTCACGCTCAAATAGACTCCTCTAAATCCATTTGCATAGTTACAGCAGTAATTGGACTCAGTGGTGGTGGTGGTGATGGTGGAGGAGGAGAGAGAGAGAAGGAGGAAGAAGAGGAGGAGGAGAGAGAGAATGAGGAAGAGAAGGAGGAGAGAGAAAGAGGAAGAGGAAGGGGAGAGAGAAAGAGGAAGAGGAGGAGAAGGGAGAGGAGGAGGAGGACATGAAGTTGGGAAGCAGATGTATTGGGGGATCTTAGGGGAGCTGGAGGGAATAAATGAGGATACATATATAATCATGATACATGGTATGCTTGTATAAACTTTGCATAGATACACATATACATATACATCATATACATAGACATCATATATATGCATATACATATACACATATCCTATAACTAAAGCTCAGGGATCATTGTGGAAGAGGGGACAGAAAAACTGTAAGAACCAGAGGAATTGGGAGCTGTTTGTGAGACTGTATTTCCTAGGAATTTCAGAAGCCACACCTATAAAGTCTCACCAACATAACTGCCAAAACCTAAGCTAAACAACGGTGAAACCAATACACAGGTTAATGTGGATGGGAGAAAGCCCACAGGCCTCAATTGTACATGAAGTCCCACAAGCCCCTAAGAAATGCTGAGAGCAGGAGAAATGCTCTTCTTCAAAAAGAAAAAGAAAAGACAATTAGTTCTTTAATACCAAGTACTCAGCCCTGACAACATACTTATTTATTTATTCATTTAGCATATATATGTATACATGTACACATGTATGTATTTGGCAACAAGTACAGGAAAAAGAGGCATGAACTTAAAAGAGAGCAAAGAGAAGTATATGGGAAGGTTTAAAGTAAGGAAAGAGAAGGAGGAAATAATGTGTTGTTACAATTCTGATTAATAAATAATTTTTTAAAAAGAAATGAGCATTTTTCACAATCTTACCAGACTTTATTGTTCTTTGATAAGTGTCTTTCAGATAATTTTATTATTTAGCTCCTTGTTTTTTATTTTTTGTGTAGTTCAGGGACATTAACCCTATAAGATGAGTAGATGGGGGTTGGGGATTTAGCTCAGTGGTAGAGCGCTTTAGGGAAGCGCAAGGCCCTGGGTTCGGTCCCCAGCTCCAAAAAAAAAAAAAAAAAAAAAAGAACAAAAAAAAAAAAAAACCAAACAAACAAAGGGCTGGAGAGATGGCTCAGTGGTTAAGAGCACCGACTGCTCTTCCCAAGGTCCTGAGTTCAAATCCCAGCAACCACATGGTGGCTGACAACCATCTGAAATGAGATCTGATGCCCTCTTCTGGTGTGTCTGAAGATAGTGACAGTGTAATCATAATATATAATAAATAAATAAAATATTAAAAAAAAAAAGATGAGTAGATGGCAAATACTGACCTATTCTCTAGGTTATCGCTTCACTCTGCTTGCTTTAAGGTACAGAATTTTTTTAAGGTTTTTAAGGCCATTCTTGTTTGTTTCCTACACTTTAGGCTTGTTAGACAGAATTTCTTTGCCTGTACCAATTTTCTGAGGTGTTTCCCTCTGATTTACTCCATTTGTTTCAAATAAGTTTTAGGCTTCCTGTTCACTTTGAATTGATTTTTGTACAGGATGAAAGAAGGGATGCTGTTCATCCCCTCACAGATGCATATCTAGTTGTCCTATTAGTACCATTGTAGAAGCTCCCTTTTACACAAATAACCTTAGTCAAAGATTTCTTTTACAAGAGTTCCTGTGGTCATGGTGTCTCTGCACAACAATAAAACATTGGCTGAGCAAGGATTTATATTTTATTCTACTTGTGTTCTACTGCTTAGCATGTTTGCTTTTGTGTCAGTAACATGTTGCCTTCGTTACATTGTTCTATGGCATGTTTTGAAGTTGGAAACTATGTCCTTAGTATTGCCTTTTGCTTAGATTTCCTATACAACGTTCAGGGATTTTCCATCCTAGTTCTACAAACAATATTACTGGTGTTGGAGTCAAATTTGGGCCTAGATCTCCCATTATGACTAGTTTTTTTTTAATATAATATTAGATGCCCCAACACCTGGTACATATAAATTTATTACCACATATTCTTTCTTGACAAATTGATTTGTTCCCTTAATATTTAGTAAAACCATCTCAGAAATTTCAGTCTGCTTAGTTAATCTTCTCTGCTTTCTTTGGGATTCTAATTCTTTTTTGTTTTTAAGACAGGATTTTTCTGTGTAGCCCTGGCTGTTCTGGAACTCACTGTGTAGACCAGGCTGGCCTCAAACCCAAAGATGTACAAGTGCTAAAGGCATGTGCCCATACTGCCTGGGACAGAGGGGAGGATCCCATTTCTTTGATAAAACATTTTGTTTACTTCATAGTCAATGTTGCTTGTAGTTAACATTTATTGCACCATATTTTTTTAATAAAGAATGTGTGTATGTGGACAGGAAACAGGGAAGGGGAATAACGTTTGAAATGTAAGTAAAGAAATATATCTAATAAAAAATTTTTTAAAAAAAGAGTGTGTGTTTAGGTTAACGTTAAAATAATTTGCATTTGATGCTATTTTTTAATGTATTTACTTAATTCTGGCATTTTGTTGATTTTCATCTGACAATCAACTTTGCACAGGAAATCTAAGCAAAAAGCAATACAGAAGGCATAATATCCAACTTCAAAACATGCTACAGGGCAACGGAACAAAGGCAACATGTTACTGACACAGAAGCAGACATGCTAACCAGTAGAACACAAATGTATTTTTAATATATTTTGCTTGTTTCTTCCTCTCTTGTTTATATTATAAACTAAATGGTCTTCTCTATCTGGTGATGCTTAGTCTTTCTTATTTCTTGTTTTACATGTCTTCTTTTCTAGTTGGCTTTATTCACATGTTCTCATAATGATGTTCATCAAAAACTTCCTCCTCTGCATGTAGAATTCCCTTGAGCATCTTTTGCAATGCTAGTCTAATGATCATGGATTCCCTTCATTTATCCTTAGCACAGAAGGTCTTCACTCCAACTGTGAAGACCCACTTCACTGGGAATAGTAATTCTGGATGGTAGTTATATTTTCTTTTAGGATATTAAATATATTACTCCATGCCCTCTGACATTTATATTTTTTTCAGGGCAATCCCTTTTTGTCTAATTGTCTTGTGTGCTCACCTTGAAATATTCCTTGGCTCTTCTGCTTGCAGATTATAATATTCATTCTTTGTCTTGTACTTTTGATAATTTATATAGAATGTTTTGAGGTTCTTTTCATGCCTATTTAAAATGCTAAATGTTTCTTGTACCTGAATGTTATATTCTTTTCTAAGATTTGAAGGTTTTAAAATGCGAATGCTTCACTCCTTCTTTAAAGGGGAAACAAGAATACCCTTGGGAGGGCATAGGGAGGCACAGTTTAGAACAGAGGCAGAAGGAACACCCATTCAGAGCCTACCCCACATGTGGCCCATATATACAGCCACCAAACTAGATAAGTTGGATGAAGCAAAGAAGTGCAGGCTGACAGGAACCGGATGTAGATCTCTCCTGAGAGTCACAGCCAGAATATGGCAAATACATAGGCGAATGCCAGCAACAAACCACTGAACTGAGAAAGGGACACCCGTTGAAGGAACCAGAGAAAGGACTGAAAGAGCTGAAGGGGCTTGAGATCCCATATGAAAAACAATGCCAACCAACCAGAGCTTCTAGGGACTAAGCCACTACCCAAAAACTATACATGGACTGACCCTGGGCTCCAACTGCATAGGTAGCAATGAATATCCTAGTAAGAGCACCAGTGGAAGGGGAAGCCCTTGGTCCTGCCAAGACTGAACCCCCAGTGAACTAGACTGTTGGGGGAAGGGCGGTAATGGGAAGAGGATGGGGAGGATGAGAAGATGGGGAGGGGAACACCCAAATAGAAGGGGAGGTGGAGGGGTTAGGGGGATGTTTGCCTGGAAACCGGGAAAGGTAATAACAATTGAAATGTAAATAAGAAATACCCAATTTAATAAAGATGGAAAAAAAAAGAAATAAAAAAAAGATTTGAAGGTTTTCTGCTATTATTCAACCTGCAGCTCTCTTTCCTCAGGTATATCAGCATACCAACTACTTGATCTTTTAGTAGCATCTCAAAGGTCTTGTATTTTCTCTTCGATGTTCCTCTATTTATTTTTTCATTATTTATTTATCTGAAGACGGATGATCAAAATGTGAATGCTTCACTCCTTCTTTAAAAGGGGAATAAGAATACCCTTGGCAGGGAAAAGAGAGGCAAAGATTAAAACAGAGACTGAAGGGACACCCATTCAGAGCCTGCCCCACATGTGGCCCATATATATACAGCCACCCAATTAGACAAGATGGATGAAGCAAAGAAGTGCAGAAGTGTAGATCGCTCCTGAGAGACACAGCCAGAATACAGCAAATACAGAGGCAAATGCCAGCAGCAAACCACTGAACTGAGAATAGGACCCTGTTGAAGGAATCAGAGAAAGAACTGGAAGAGCTTGAAGGGGCTCGAGACCCCATATGTACAACAATGCCAAGCAACCAGAGCTTCCAGGGACTAAGCCACTACCTAAAGACTATACATGGACTGACCCTGGACTCTGACCTCATAGGTAGCAATGAATATCCTAGTAAGAGCACCAGTGGAAGGGGAAGTCCTGGGTCCCTGCTAAGACTGAACCCCCAGTGAACTAGACTGTTGGGGGAGGGCGGCAATGGGGGAAGGGTGGGGAGGGGAACACCCATAAGGAAGGGGAGGGGGAGGGGGATGTTTGCCGAAACCGGAAAGGAATAACACTCGAAATGTATATAAGAAATATTCAAGTTAATAAATTAAAAAAAAAAAAGGCATTCCAAAAATCTTGTCTCTGAACTCTGTTATTTTTCTTCCAACTGATACAGTTGTTGCTAAGACTGTCACCTGATTATTTTTTTTCATGTATCTTTTTAAGCTTCTGATTTCTGTTTGGCTCCTTTTCAATATTTTACCCTCTTTGCTGAGTATGTAGTCAAATTTTCCATTTAGACCCTTCAGTGTCTGTCTTAATTCACAGAACTATTGGTGTATCCTTTAACACAGTGACCTCATTTGAAAGCTATATTTTAAATCATTTGCTCCACATTGCACTTCAGTTGACATCTTTGTACTCAGTTACTAGACTTAAATGCTTTACAAGGTGTATTTTTTTTTTCATTTTTCTTATATTACTGTCTCACAAATTGTTTATCTGTTGGGATGAATTATCTCTTACACTTTCATGCAATAGCCTTCTTAATGGCTTTCTCTTGGCAATGTGTTTGGGGGTATCAGCCTTGGGATTGGTCCATATCAAGATTTCCCTCATCCATTCATTCATTAATTCATACCATAATCTCTAATGCTACCTTACAACTATGTATTTTTTCCCATGTCACTGTGGTAACAATTGCCAGCCTAAAATTTAAAAAAAAAAAAAAATGTCTACACTTGCTAGTGTTTCTTTCATTTTCCCTTCAGCTCACCTTATAGCTGCCAGGGTAAGAAAGGAAAATAGTTCTATAGTTCCAAAATAATTGCCAAATTACTTGAGCTGCCACGACAACTGCATTCTTTGACAGATCTTTCCATTTTTTAAATGTTGTATTACAAATTTTATGCTAATTGCTTCTAAAATCACAGTCATTTCAAATGGGATGGAAAATGAGAATTTATTGCCAATCAAATAAATGGTAGTCATCAGATCCATAAGATGTTAGCTAAAATGTCTATTACTAAAATATCCCAGGAGAATTCTGAGACAATCAATGGTGGAGGAGAGTAAAAAAGACTCTTTTAGCTGAAAATATCCATTTATTTTCTATGTTGATATTAAAACTTATTGCTTTCCCTTACAAAGAGGAGAAAATTTTTACTCAGTTTGCAGATAGATTCCCTTTTGGAGCAAATGGGTAGACAGTGTGGTAAGTGGAACAGCTTTCAGATCGTTGGTTCAGAATCACCCTGAACAAATTTCAGGATCATAATTCATGGGTATATCCCAAATAAATTAAAAATTAGTATATCTAAAAATATATGTAATCTGTATCATTGTATGAAATTTTCTTAAGTATTATATTCCCTCTTTCTTCTCATGTGATCTTCTCATTGAACTCTGGATGTTGTAAATGAGAACAAGCCCTATATCCTATGCTCTGAGATGGTTTTCCTTAATTTTTAACTTGACTATATCAGTAATTAACTAAAACCAAGTATCTGGAGACATGTATGAGGGATTTTTTTCTTCCTTAATTAAAGCATTTGAACTGGGAAGAGCAATTTTTTTTTTACTTTATAAATATAAATAATTTCAAGGTTTTTTTTTTCTTTTTTTTTTTTATTATTAACTTGAGTATTTCTTATATACATTTAGAGTGTTATTCCCTTTCCCGGTTTCCGGGCAAACATCCCCCTCTCCCCTCCCCTTCCTTATGGGTGTTCCCCACTCCACCCTCCCCCCATTGCCGCCCTCCCCCCAACATTCTAGTTCACTGGGGGTTCAGTCTTAGCAGGACCTAGGGCTTCCCCTTCCACTGGTGGAAGAGCAATTTTTAATCCAAATCCTTTAAGGTGAGAATATCCACCTTTAGTCTGAGCCACACCTTCTGCTGGCAGCCTATATAAAGGATGCAAAAGGAAGCTTACTCTCTTTGCCTGTTTCTCCTCACTCTCACTGTCAAGTCCATTCCTTCTCTGGCATTAGAACCTACTTCTTCAGGATTCTGGCATATACTGAGAACACCTAAGACATTCGGCCTTTTGGATTGAGCAATTATGATATTCTAGAACCTTCTGTTAGTAGACAGTCATTGTTAGACTAGCTGGGCCACAGCCTGTAGGCCAGTCTAATAAGTCAGACAGACAGACAGACAGACAGACAGATGGGTGATAGTAGATAGATAGATAGATAGATAGATAGATAGATAGATAGATAGACAGACAGATATTCATTCTATAAGCTTTGATCCTCTGAAGAATTCTGACTAATACAGTGCCCATATTCAATTGTGCCTCCTTTGTACCATTTGAACTAACATGGTAGCACTGATCAATTTTTATCTGTCTTCTATTATGTGTATGGAACATATTCATAGAGGACATATATAGATGATATGTCTGTATATATGAGTGCACTTTAATGCCATTTTCAAAAGTTCTGTGAATATTCCGTTAGATAATAATTTTCACAGGCAATAAAACTGTGTTGAAGTATAAAATGATTTCTAAAAGGCCAGATTAATTGCCTAGTAACTCTGAAAACCTTTGTTGTCTTGGTAAATATCCTTACCAAAATCATAAGTGAATTAGTGACAGCCTTCAAAACTGGAAAAGACAGGAACAAGAAGACTTGATTAAAAAATAAATTCAAAAGCAAAAACATCTACCTGAAGCAATAAAGGGAATCATTGCCTAGAAACTACCCAAACTTCGAATAAAATTCTTATCTTTTAATAATAAATTATTCAAATATACCAACACCATTTAAAAGATTTCATTCAGTTTCCATACTGTATGATAAATTCTACTGTACCAGATTTCCCACCTAACAACATGATAAGCTAAGATTTAAAGGAAGAGTTAAAATTTTAATTTCCAACTTTATGTGTGGTGCTAAAGCTAGTTATAGAGCACCTTTAAAACATTCTAACGATCAAATCCCCAAAGCCAGGCATATTTTTATCAGTATGAAAGTCTTTTCTATTGTTGTTCTGATATATATCCCACTTCAATTAACATATTGTTGAACCTTTATTTCATTTCCACTATAAGAACATAAATGAGTACTCAATATATTCAAAGGGTATGTCTTCGGGTTTGGGTAAAATATAAGAGGTTATGTTAAAAACTGGGTAGAATATACTCAACAGCAAATGCTTGTGCATATGAAGAAAAATGCCTAGCTTTTTATTTAAAATCGGCACAGTAATTAGTCATTAAGAGAGTGCATTTCTCCCTCCTGTGCCTTTCACTAAGTAATTCTGCAGTTGGTATATTATTTGGATAAGTCATCTTCTATTCTTGCATCAGTATTTCAGAATAGGAGATTTAATTCGCCATTTTATAAATTGAACAAAACATCTACCCCTCCATTCTCAAATGCAAAGCTTTTGAGTGTAATGACTTCGTTGCCTCCTGCCTATCACTTTGACATCATAATAGCAATATTTGTAGATGCAAAGCTGTTCTCCTTTCTAAATGCAGACTGCTTAAATTCCAGTTGCAAACCGCTGAGGAATTTAACTTTGTTTCATTAATATTCCTTCGTAATGGAAAGTCTAATTCACAGTCGAGGGCCAGGCAAAGGTCAGCAATTATGATGGTGGAATAGCAGAGACTGTTAATGACAGGCCATATTGCAGCTGCCTTAATGCCCAGTGACAGGAGTTCATGTCAAGCTGTTAAAGAGATATAAAGGCTTGTACCCTGCAGCAAGCAGCATTCTAAAATCATCTGCTTGCACACTGTATTATTTCACAGTATAAAGAGCTTATGCTAAGATATGTAAGGACCTGACAAATGGAAAGGAAAATGCCTTCTGGCCAATAAATAAGGAAAAAGTTTAAACCCCCAATTGTTATGCAGTTCACTCAAGGATCTCCTTGAAGTAAACAGGATAGTTGAAGATAGAATCAAAGTGAGAAAATTATGGAACAAAGAGAAGTGACAATTGCGTAGAAGCAACACACCTATATCCACAGAAAGAGTCAAAGAAAAGCTTTTCCAGAAATAGATAAATGTGTTTCCAACAAAACACTCTTCACTCTGACTAGCACTTGAGAGATATGTTTAATACAGAAAATGAAACTCCATATTTCTTAGTTTGGAAAAATTCAAAGCAGCTTCACCCATCTATTTGCACCTCAACTTCCTTATTTGCCAAGGAGAACCCTTCCTACCTACACTGGTTAAGTTCAAACGTTAAATTGCTCAATAGTGTACTAACATCAAACTCTCAAAAAGATTCTAAGACTACTTAAAGGAAGCATGAACTCCATATCTGCACTCTAGTGGACAGCTTCATAGAGTTGCCTGTAAGGGTTGCCCTGGTTAAACTCAGTGGATCACAAAACAAAAGAAAAAAAATATTTCAGAGGGAGAGAGCTTATTGAAAGGAATAAGGGAAGTTAGAGTGCTATGAGTGGAACCAGAATATGTGTGTACACATGATATATATCATGTATGCAAAATAAATTAATTTTTAAAAACTTCACAAAATCCTTAAGTAATGGCACCTGCACCGTCACAGTACCGAGAACTGGGCATAGGCCTGCGGGATTTAACAAAAAGACACACACTCAGATCATTTGTGTTACGAGAATGCCAAAGCTTTACTGAGGTTCCAGAATATATACGCCAAGTGGAAAATCCCAGGAAGCATAGTGGAAAAACAGGTTTACACCCTCAAGATAAAAACAGGAACAAAAAACAGGAATTGACTCAAGGATGTATGGCCCAGGTGTCAAACAGAAAAGTCAAGATGTTCCTTTGTTAGGAACAAAAGCTTCCACATGCACCAGCGAGGCTCAGCAGGGGGCAAACACTGAGGGAACCCAGGAAGGTTGACACTTAAGCAAAAGAAATAACAAAAATAAATATGCACATTTAACAAAACAGAAAAAACTCAAAGAGATGCTCCACTTTCAACAGAGAAATGGGTAAGTATTCCCTGAAAGGAGTGATCATTTCATGGAGAAAAGCAAGTCACTAACAAACACACAAAGATGGGCATTAGGGGTCAGAATATGAAGACGAAGAGGAGCACAAAGAGGATGTACAATTTATTCTCAACGAGAATGAACTTAAGAGAAAATAAAGGTCAAGCTGGTAAAGCTGAACCAAGTGGTCAAACACTAACTCACCTTTAGCACATAAGCAGCACAAAGGGCAAGGAATGTCAAAGTATAGCAAATGAAAAAGATACATAAAAATTGCTTTTAACAAAAAAAAAATAACATACTGAACAAATTGGAAGATAATAACTAAGGAAGTATCCAAACAATAGATAATAACTAAGGAAGTATCCAAATAGATAAAGATATATCCACTTTTATATTCTTACCTTATCTTTCTGAAAGTTGTTATTCTGTCCTAGACAACCTCACCAGAGACTTAATTATCCAAAGAACTTATTTGTTCTCTGTACATCCAGTACTGTGAGATGGATCTATTAATGTGATCATTCAGAAAGAATTTTTAGGTGCCAAAATTTAAGAGCATCTTTATAAAAATCTTTGTAAAATCTACCCTCATCTACCTCTCACCAGCCCATTCCCTTATCTACTACAGAGCCTCTTTTTATCATTTAGAGTTTCATAGTTAATATAATGGTAGTCTACTATACCCTATATAATGCTATATATAAAAATCACAAGATCATCTCTGAATACTCAAGACACCCATGAAATGATAGCATTTTGCTTTCAATCCAGCTAAAGGAGCTATTTTCAGCTTAGAATGGACTTCTCCCTTCAAGAGTAAAACTAACATTTTTAACAGTTAATAGAGTCCAAGAGTGTCCCAGTCCATCTAGCAATCTAGAGTATAATAAATATAAAACAGTGGTCACTGAAAGAGTTCAAAGGACTCCTGTGAACCACGTACAGAAAAGAACATGGCACAGGAAAAGAATCAGAGTAGTACATACTGCCTGATATACAAAGGAAATCTTTTTGATTTAGTAAACTGTTCCATTTGAAAACACTAGACTTCTTATGTGCCTGACCACTGAAACATTGTCATATCTACACTATTTTGTGAAGAAAGATAGTTAATAATAACTTGCTAACATAAGTAAATTAACATGGAATGTTAAAGAGATGGTGGTTTTGAAAGGTAGAAGTTTTAAGGTTGCCCCTAGACAAAAAGTTTAGAGCAGAAGAAAAGAAACTGGTCAGGCCCTGGAACTGCATGTTCCTGGAACTAGCTGACCATAGAACTGATAATTACACCAGCCAGTTCAGCAACTTTCTCCCAGGAACTAGCTGACCATAAAGTTAGATTAAAATCTTAAAGAACAATCTTGAGAAACAGGAAGCTTCTCCCAGGAGCTGGCTGACCATAAAGTTAAACAATCTTGAGAAACAGGAAGCTTCTCCTTATGATTTTTCACTGGTATTCTCAACATTTTCCAATGACGCCATCCCAACCCCTTGGGTTGTGGTTTCTTCCTTTAAATACCCTTCTCCCAGCTACTCGGGATCGACTCCTTTACTTCCCCTCGTGGGATATGAGTCTCAACCCCAGTGCACTGGTTCCTATTAATAAACCTTGTGTTATTACAGCAAGGATGGTCTCCTGAGTTCTGGGGGGAGGGGGGTCATATCATCCCAACACTTGAGTGAGGGTCTCCCCTGGGGTCTTTCAGTTTCACTTTGTTATAAAGGTTGTAGTCTACCATGCCCGGATAGCTCCTCTGAGCTGAGCACAAAATGGAGGATGCATTCCTTTTTTTTTTTTTTTTTTTTTTTTGTACTTTTTTATTAGATATATTTCTTTATTTACATTTCAAATATTATTCCCTTCCAGGTTTCCTGTCCATGCCTCCTATCCCCTCTCGTCCCCCTCCCCCTCCCTCATACGGGTATTCCCCCCATACATCCCCCTTACTGCCCCCCCCATATTCCCCTGCACTGGGGGTCCAATCTTGGCAGGACCAAGGGCTTCCCCTTCCACTGGTGCCTCAACAAGGGTATTCTCTGCTCCATATGCAGTTGGAGCCCTGGGTCAGTCCACGTATAGTCTTTCGGCAGTGGTTTAGTCTCTGGAAGCTCTGGTTGGTTGGCATTGTTGTTTTTATGGGGTTTGCAAGGGCAAGTAGTCTTTCTTTATATATATATATATATATATATATATATATTTTTTTTTATTAACTTGAGTATTTCTTATATACATTTAAGTGTTATTCCTTTCCGGTTTCCAGGCAAACATCCCCTCCCCCCCCCTTCTTTATGGGTATTCCTCCCCATTCTCCCCCCTTGCCCCCCCCCAACAATCTAGTTCACTGGGGGTTCAGTCTTAGCAGGACCCAGGGCTTCCCCTTCCACTGGTGCTCTTACTAGGATATTCATTGCTTCCTATGAGGTCAGAGTTCAGGGTCAGTCCATGTATAGTCTTTAGGTAGTGGCTTAGTCCCTGGAAGCTCTGGTTGCTTGGCATTGTTGTTCATATGGGGTCTCGAGCCCCTTCAAGCTCTTCCAGTTCTTTCTCTGATTCCTTCAACGGGGGTCCTGTTCTCAGTTCAGTGGTTTGCTGCTGGCATTTGCCTCTGTATTTGCTGTATTCTGGCTGTGTCTCTCAGGAGCGATCTACATCCGGCTCCTGTCGGTCTGCACTTCTTTGCTTCATCCATCTTGTCTAATTGGATGGCTGTATATGTATGGGCCACATGTGGGGCAGGCTCTGAATGGGTGTTCCTTCTGTGTCTGTTTTAATCTTTGCCTCTCTATTCCTGCCAAGGGTATTCTTGTTCCCCTTTTTAAAGAAGGAGTGAAGCATTCACATTTTGATCATCCGTCTTGAGTTTCATTTGTTCTAGGCATCTAGGGTAATTCAAGCATTTGGGCTAATAGCCACTTATCAATGAGTGCATACCGTGTGTGTTGAAGGATGCATTTCTTAGCAGACCTTCCTCTTCTCTGCTTTTCTGCTTGATCTGGGAAGCCTGACCCCCAACCCTCCACCTGAGGAAGGTGGAATAGCCCTTGGCAAACAGCCAAGTTCAACTTCTTTCTAGAAAAGAACCCACCCAGCAAATACCTGGGATTCCTGGAATGCCTCTCCATACAAATGAGGTATTCATACTACTTTAAACTCCAGCCAATGATTTGCATTAATCATAAAAACTCCTTCCCACTCTCCAATGTGTCTATATAGCCTTTGTTCACCTCAAGTAAACTATATGTACACAAGATATTTCACTGAAAATCATCTCTGAGAGCTGTTTCATTGAGTATAGTGTAAAGGAGCTGTAACACTAAAATCCTCAAAGAAGAGTTTCCTTGGACAGCCTCATATATTAAAAACAACAACATAAATTTAAAAAGACATGTTTAAAGAAAAAATCAAAGAAGAAAAGCAGGTTTTGTGTTTTTTCTTTGGCTCTTTTTCTTGTTTTGTTCATTTATCCTACTATAATTTGTTCGGTTTTGTTTTATCTTATTTTATTTTTTATTATTATTACTTAGATGCCTATTTGTTTTCTAATAAGAGATAGGAAGGGTGTACATCTAAATGAGAGGGTAAGAGAGGGAGGAATTAACTAGAATGAGAGGGGGGTGAGGAGAAACCACAATTAGAATATTTTGTATGAAAAAATCCATTTTCAGTTAAAAAATGAGTACTAGTCTTTTAGAAAAAATAGAAATGGATAATAATATGTCATATGGTAATCAAGGTTTTTATTTCAATAATGTATACATAAATTAACTACAGAATGAATTAGTATAAAACTTCAAACAAAAATATCTCATAAACAATTAGAAATATACATGTAATCACATGATATAGCAGTTATAGTCAAATCATGACATTACTTCAGTTTCACCATGGATACATCATAAGATGCTATACTTGGTATAATTTTTAACTCTAAAATATTCATGAATTTTGCTATACTGGTCTTATTTCAGGGTACATGAAATAAGTTACTTTTCTGTTGCTGTGAAAAATATCATGACTGGGGTAACGTATGAAAGGAGAGATTACTAGACTTGTGGTTCCAGAGAGATGAGAGTCCATTGTGTATGGAGGTATGACATGAGGCTACAGACTGAATTTCAGAAACTGAGAATTCACATCTTGACCACAAGCAGGAAGCAGGGAGAATATACCGGGAATGATATGAGGCTACCAAACTTTAAATTTCATCCCACTTGACATACTTCCTCCAACAAGGCCATACCTCCTAAATCTACCCAAGCAGTATCATCAATTGAGGACAAACTATTCAAACATTCAGGCCTATGGGGGACACTTCTCATCCAAACCTTAGTATATAACCTAAGAACTAATAGCAAACACACATACACACAACTATTCAAAGATACTTTTATTATTGAATGATAAGGAAATTGTAGACTCTTCAGACACTGTAATGTTGAATGGTATTAATTGCCATTATCAATATTATAGAAGAGAATGTTATCAAGTATTCTGATAATCAAAATAATTTATCAGTAAATTCAAGGTATAATGTACTAAGTGTAACCCTGTGAAAAAATCAGATGGCTGAGAACCAACCATGTTACAGAGGGTTTACATTATTAAAAGACATACTGAAGTTTGTTCATGAAGATTTAAGTTGTAGGCAAACCATTTAGGGTTAAGGTGTCACCCAAAATGGAATTGAATATCCACTTTCTTGTGATGTCCTAAAATCTGACCTAACTCTTTGTGTGTGTGTGTATGTGTGTGTGTGTGTGTGTGTGTGTGTGTGAAAATGAAAGCACTTGCTAACTATAACTCAAACAATTTTAATAATATTCCAGTTAACCGAGTCTGTGGAAGAGTTCTGGGAGCAGCCTACTGAGTTAATGGAGTTAAAGGTTCTAAGCATTCGTGGAGTAAGTTTGATTTCTATATAGCAGGTAGTTTGCTATCACTGGGTGTTTGGAGGTGCCTTAGATGTAGTGAACATATTGCTTCTGCTGCTGGCTTTGGTCACAGTAAGTATGAATAAACACGGAGCCTTATGTATATTCATGAAATGTATCCTACAGTTCACAGGACTGCCAGATGCAGAGACTTTAGCTGAAAAAAAGCAAAGTTCATTTTCCTGGTGGCTCGATAAATAGATTTGGGACTGTAATAGCTGCCTCACTTTACTGTTCCAAGACTCAGAAGGCTCAACTCTTCTCCAAGTGGCTGCTAGATACTAAGTAATAAACAGAATGTTATGCAAGGATTATACGTGTTCATGAAGAATTTTTAATAAATTTAGCAAAGTACTTATAGCTAAAGAATAAATATATTCTATATTCTCATATTTACTAACTATGCTCCATCACTATTATCAAAGATTGAACTAAATAAGGTTGATAACAGAAAACAATGAGTAAATTAATAAACTGTGTTTCTGTTGCTGCTTCAATCCCCAACTGCTTAATAAACTCTATTAGAAGGTCTTTTTTTAGGGGAAATATTATATTATTATTTTATAAATATTTATATATTATAAATATTATATTATTATTTTATAAATATTTTTTATAAATAAAAAAACCCTTATTTGTAAATTTTCCTTTGCTTTTCCTTGGCACACTGTTTCCTGGTCTGGAGGAAATTGACACTTAGGTTTCACTTCCTTCTCTTCCTGTCATTTCACAGTGTGAACCTCCCACTGCAGGTGAATACATGACCTGCAAGCTCTCTAAAGTTCATTTGGAATATGCTGCATCTGCCCTTTCCTGTGGCCCACTGCTACCCAATTACTAAGAACAGGTTGGCCACCATTGATTCTAAACACTAGAATCTATGTCCTTGTTCCATTTTCAGTGTTGTCTCTAACCACTAAAATGCATTGTTTTACATTTGCTATTTTGTTCAGTTTCAAGAGATGTCTAATAAGAGTCAACACGCCCCATTCACTTTATCTTCCAGCAACCCGATCACAGATATAGCAGCTGCAGGACATGTTATGCAAAAATCTATCTCTTTCCGCATCCATAAATTTGAAAATTAAGCTGTGTATCCATTATCACTTTGCCCTAGGGGCAATTGCTGACTGATTTCTTTGCAGTGTTCTGTAAATTGCCTAATTAAAATAGGTTTCTGAGACAATCAGCTTATCTCATTGGGTTTCTGAACTTTTTCCAAGAACAGTTGTACAGCATAGACCATGGGAAGTTTCCCTGTGCCAGCTCTGATAAGAAATGACTTCATTGGTCAAACACTGCCTCTGGTGCTAAAAATATTTGATCCATAAGGAACCATGGAATCAGTGAAGTTGATGGAACTTTTCTTAGGAAAAAATAGTAACTAAAAATCTTCTAATCCACTATCATATTCTCAGAATAATGCATTGTTATATACATATAGATGATGTAATAAATATGATATGACACATATTATGTCTATACAATGATATAAAACACTACATATGTTTTTATATGGTGAAAACCGTGTTTATATAGAGATCTGTAAAAATTTGAAGGGTCATCAATTGTGACCAAACCCAGAGCTAAGAATGTTTATTTGGAACTTATACTATTTCTTAAAAACAACAAAGCAAGATATCACTATCAGTTTTATGCAATGCTGTGTTTATTATATGTTTCCTTTAAAAGTATTTAGCACTGGTAATGTTTTCTATGACTCTACAATTTTTTATCCATATTGAACTATCTAATGTAGTACTAAATCTTTCCTTGATACTTTTGTAACTCCAAGGAGACAAAATGGAGACCTTAGAAACATTAACTTTAATGGTCCACCACACATTTCTGTTCTTAAGTTCCAAAAGAAGAGTTTAAATAGCCTTATGGTAAAGAAAGTGTGGCATAAGTGTACAATGAGATGGATTTTATCAATCATGTGGAAAGAAGCCATGTCAGTTGCAAGACAATGGAGATGATATATCAAGTGACTGAAGCCAGTCTCAGAAAGACAAACATCATGTTTTCTTTCATTTGTGCTTCCTAGATTTTATATAGATACATAAAATAATGGATGTATGCCTCAAACAAAAGAAGTAATATTGTCTAGGTAAAACTAAAAGACCATTGAGAGAGAGAAGGTGGGGAATGGAAGGTCTCTGGGGAACATGTTCAACATATAATGTATACTTCTACAGAAAACTTGAAAATGAATAAAAATGTAATGGCATCATGGCCAGCCCTCTGAACACTGCAATATGCCATATCTTAACAGGACAACCAGTGTTCTCTGTTCTAGAACCTAAAACCCCTAAGGCAATTCACCTTATAATGATATTCTGTGTCTTCATAATATCTGTCTTGGTGTTTGCTTTTATCCATCAGTGAGAAACCTTCTTAAAGCTTTCCTTATTGGAACACAATCATTGATTCAGGGGAAATAAAAGCATCAACTAATTTACGGGAAAGATTGTAGACTTTACTTTTCCCCCAAGAATCTTTATTAGCCTGTAAAACATGATCAAAAGCCTTAACAGAATCTAAATCCACCTAATAACAAAGGATTTCGTATTGGCACATTCACAGAGCCCCATTTATCCCACAAATAAAGCTATTCATTGTAGGCCCAGCATCTCATTAGCACATCGAAAATAGTTTCTTCTGCTTTCTTTTTACAGTTCAGAATCATCCTTGGTGGTGTTTACTAAGGATCTACCACATTTTAAGATCAAAGGGAAAGAGTGGAAATATAAAGATCATCCCAGAGAGTACCAGAAAATTAGATACTTCTCCCTAAGTACTTATTTATCACATTGGGTATACACTATACTGTACAATGCAAGATAAAATATACAGCATGCTCTCTACCCTCAAGGGGCTTATATTACTATTTGTATGAGGAGAAGAGAAACATACAAAACAATAGGGAGAAATGCACACAGAAAATACTGGTATAGTGCGTGATAATGTAATGTGGAGACCAGGGAAGACAATGGGTATTAGAGTCAATGAAGTTTCAACTTACCCCACCCCACAAATAGCACAAGTATGTACCAAGACAGCTAATGCACAGACAGAGGAAGGACCTTTCTCAGAATAACAAACAAACAAACAAACAAACAAAAACAAAAAAAACCCAGCTAATAGCCAAAGGACCTGAAGAAGACCATGAAATAGACACATAAAATAGGAAGCACAATATTTCTATTACTATATAATGAATTTCTCTAAAACTTGCTGGCTTAAACCAGTCTTTCCTTATATTCATTTATTTGTTGGATTAGAAACTTAGCATAAAGAATGGATAGCTCATGTCTATGTAGTAAGCATATAGATTGTTGCTGGAAAGACATAAAGGGTACTAGTTAGAGTTATTTAAAGGCTCACTCTCTCACATCTATCTAGGATTGGATGACCTGAAAACAAAGACTGATGACCAAAACACCTCATGTATCTTCCCTCTATGTTTAGAGATTTGCTTCCTTATAATATGGCAGCACTCAGGAAGCTGGATTTGCGATATAGCAGTTTAGTGCCCTAACCTTGAAGGTTCCTGGATATGGGTCTCATCAAGTGATTAGGTTACCTGGAGCATCAATCTCAAAAGAGACTCATGCTTCCTAGGACCCTGATTGGTTCCTGTGATAGAATGAGTTGTTATAAAGAGAGCAAGTGTCTGGACCCTGAATGTCTTATTTCAATCATGACATAGGGTTGCTCTCTCTTCTTTTTACAAACTCCCATCATGATGCCATGAGCCATGTTGTGATTCAACTGCAATGGTTCTCAACCTTCCTAAGGCTGGTACCCTTTAATACAGTTGTTCTTCATGCTGCAGTGACCCCAACCACACAATATTTTTGTTGTTACTTCATAACTGCAAGTTTTCTACTGTTATGAGTCATAATATAAATATTTTTGGAGATAGATGGTTGTCATGGGATTGTGAACCACTGATCTTATTTTCTTCATAGATTAGCCAACAATAGACATTAGTGTAAGAAACTTGGCCTTGAAAGTTAGAGTGTCATTTCCATCATATTCTACCAGTAAAAGAAGCCAGAAACCCACCTGGCTTCAAGAGGGGTGTGGTAGGCTTTATGCCTCTGTGGATAAGGTGACAAAATTCTAAGATCAGGTTTCAACATGAGCAGAAACAGATTTACTTAGTATTTCATGCCTATGTGAATTTTTTCACAACTTCACAAATCCCCATAATACCCATAAGAATAAAAATGGTGTAAAAGTGTTCAAGACTGAGGTGGCCATATGTCTCAGTTCTGCCAGGAACAGTCCTAGTTTATACACATTATCAGAATGTGACTATCACAGTTCTCCTCTGTCTCAAAAGACTTCTGAAGAGACGTCAACCATATTATTATGGTTAAATTATTATGTTAAATTCTCCTAATTCAAAGACTGTTCACATGTGCAGAGGGAAGTTTGCACTCTGACCTCTCCAAATTAATAAGTTACACAAAATATGGCAAATGTATGTGTTTCTACAGTTTTCCTTATGGCCTTTCTTTTTTGAGTGGTTTTTTTTTTTTTTGCAATTTTAAACAGTATATTTTGTCATATTCTTTTCTGTCCCTCAACTCCCAGATCCTACTTCCCACCCACCCATTCAAAACCATGTTTTTCTATCTCTTAAAAAAAAAAGCCTCTGAAAAACATAGAACTTACTTTCGTTGGTAACTCTCCTGGCTGGAGGATGACACTTAAACATGCCTGCCCTGACATGAGGTTGACATAACCAGTGTCACCAGCTCCCCTCTCCCAGCAACAAATATTTGAGAATAGCATCTTGGCTAAGAGTAGGACTCTGTGCCCACCTCCCCCTCTCCTTGTTGAAATTTTGTTACTTGAATCTGTGCAGGTCTTAGGCTGTCACAGTCCTTTTTAATTCATATGTGCATCTGCCCCACTGTTTCTGAAAAGAGACTCTTCTCTAACATTGTCAACCACCTCTAGTTCTTAAGATCTTTCTGGTACTTTCCACAAAAATCCCTGAGCCTGTTCTCAAAAAATGAAGCACGAAGGACTGAGAAACACTTTTTAAACTCTTCAATACCCTTAGCTATCAAGGATATGCAAATCAAAACTATCTGAGATTTCATCTCATCCCAGTCAGAATGGCCAAGATTAATAAAAACAAATGACAGCTCCTGCTGTTGAGGATGCATGGAAAGGAGATCATTTATTCACTGCTGGTAAAATTGCTAACTTGCACAGCCACTATAACAATCATGTAGAGGTTCTGCAAAAAGCTGAAAATAGATCTACTACAAGACTCAGCTCTACCACTGTCTAAGTTAGAGTTCCTATAGCTTCAATGAAACACCATGAACAGAAAGCAAGTCAGGGAGGAAAGGGTTTATTTGGGTTACAGTTCGATATTGCTATTCATCATCAAAGGAAGTCAGGACAGGAGTTCAAACAGGGCAGGAACCCGGAGACAAGAGTGGAAGGAGTGCAGCTTCCTGGCTAACTTCACTGGCTTGCTCAGCCTGCTTTCTTACAGAACCCAGGACTACAAGCCTAGGGATAGAACCACCCACAATGGACTGGACACCCCCATTAACCACTAGTTAGGAAAATGTTTTATAGCTGGATCTGACGGAGGCATCTTCTCGGTTGAGTTCCCCTCCTTTCAGATAACCTTGGTTGTGTGTCAAGCTGACATAAGACTAGCCCACACAACCACTCTTGGGCATATACCCAGAGAACTGTACATTCTAATACAGAGACACTTGTATTGCTCATTGCTGCTCTATCCATCACAGTCAGAACATAGAAACATCCTATGTACCTAGAAACTGATGGATAATAAAAATATGGTATATTTATACAATGGAATATTACTTAGCTCTTCAAGAAAAATGAGATTTTAATGTTAAGTTTGCAAGTAAATGAATGAAGCTAGATACAATCACCCTAAGTGAGGTAGCCCAAAGGCAGGAAAACAAACATTGCATTTTTTTTTATATGTGGATGTTAGCTTTTTTAGTTTTAAATTGTGGCTTGAGGGGCAGTAGAAATGGGTCAGCAGTTAAAAATACCTGCCTCTCTCCCAGAGGACCTGAGTTCAGTTTCCAGAACCTACATTAGGTGGCTCACAACTACCTGTAACTCCAGCTCTGAGGGATCTGACACCTTCTCCTGGCCTCTGTGAGTACCAGCATATATTTGGCACGCTCGCATGTGCATCTCTCTCTCTCTCTTTCTCTCTCTCTCTCTCTCTCTCTCTCTCTCTCTCACACACACACACACACACACACACACAACACACACAAGAAACATAAAATAAAAATAAAATCTGAATCAATGTTATTTGATAGGGAATAATTATGCAGAATACTAAGAGATAGTTGACCCATGCATACAATGAACAAATATAAAGCCACAGCAATTACCATTTCCATCTCCTTAAGCTTGTAACATTTTTCTATTTGGGAAACCTTAAAACTCCTATTTTTTAGTCTTTTATAAGATATATAACATGTATTTACAAACTGAATTCACCTACTCTTCTGTAGAAAACTGGAGTGGACTCCATCTAATTTTATCCTATCTGTTGTCTCAGCTCTCCCAAGCCCCCCACTCCTAGATTCCCGTTACCCAGTGGTGATTAGTATTCTATGCTCTGCTTTTACCTGATACTAACATTTTTGTGCTTGTCTTATTTAACTTAACAAGGTGACCTCCATTTCTGTCCATGTTGTCACACATAGAAAGATTCTATTCTTTAAAAGCAAAAGAATATTTTGTGGTTTGTGTCACATTTTGTAATCCATTCATCCATTAACTTTATACCATCCATTATACCCTGACTGAGCAAATGTATCTCTCTCTCTCTTTTTTTGAGCAGCATGCAGTTCTTCTACTAATATATAAAGATTCTAGCCAATAGTTCATGGTAAGAATGAGGCAGAACCAAAACTACATGATTCTATGTCTCTCACCCTTAAAACAGGCCTAACAACAGCAAACAGAACAGAGAGAAATCCAATTTTGTTTGTTTGTACAAGGATCCAGTATCTTCAATGCTAATTTTTTCAGTTTTCAGTAATACAGAATAGCAACCTCTTCATGCTTTTGTAAAACTTTAAGTCTCCAAAAAGCAAAAAGAGCCATACAACTACATTGCACATCATATAGGCTTCCAGGAAATATTTTCTAATTTATCTTTGAAAATCAAACACTTACTAAGATAACCTTAAGTCAGAAAGATAAAACAGGGGCTTATTAATGATGCAATGAATTTTGTCTCTAATGCTAGTTTGGATAAGAAGTCACTTTCAGACCAAACCCCTGGGTTGGTTTTAAGCAAGTTCATTCTCTGAGCTTAAAACAGGCTGTGATAGGGAGAATTCAAGAAAGCACAAGATTGGTGATCCAGCTTTCTATGAAAAGGCAGAAGATCAAGCCAAGTGGTTTTGCACATCAAATCCCAGAGCACCAAAAGGCTGGCCTATGGTCTTTAGCTCAGAATCCAGTGATCAAGTTGTTCCTTTCAAGACCCATGTTTAGGGGATATACCAAAGCACAAACTCAGGTCCTCTGGGATAGCTATACTCTTGATGCTGTCCATGCACTGCCACTTTGAGCATCAGGAAAACATTTGATCTTCAGGAAGAGCTCATAATAGCTGTGTCATTGGCTGTGTCCACAGGGGTATGTACAAAAAGTTCCTGGTGAGGTCAAGATTCTTACAAGAAATGAAGGCTCAGTCTGCATGCTGCCCCACCTTGTTTGGCTTAAGGTATCACAACCTCCAGCTATGGTCTACTGCCTGCACTCCCATATCTGGGGTAATTCTGTATTAGCAGACTCAAAAATAAGATCTCCATCCTTAGTACTCCATCTAACAGGAAGGTCCTAGGTTTTTTCTTTTGTCTAAGCTCTATTGCTGCTTCTCACTATTTTCTATTAATTATGTAATATTTGACTATATTTTATTCTTTTTGGGGGGAGCAGGGCTTTTTACTTGTTAGGCAAGCGCTCTACCACTGAGCTAAATCCCCAACCCCTATATTTTATTCTTTAACTGAAGAGTGAGTTGGGTCTCTTTAGAAAGACTTGGTTCCCACCAGAAGTCAAGTAGATGTCAGTATCATTCTCCTGGGCCTTCATAATCATGAGATAAGACAACTTTACTTTATAAGGCTCCTAGCCTTAGATATTATCCTATTACTTCACAAAATGGTCTCTCAGATGAAGGATTACCTGTGTCTGCACTCTAGGAAATACAATTATTCCACCCAAACATTCCTTAACAGGCTGCTCATTACTCTTGTACTATACTAAATTCAACAGATTTTGTTTATGTTGGGGAAAAGGAGAAACTACATAGGACAACCTTCTTTAATTCATTTTATTTCTCTCAGAGTAAAAAGACCTTAGAGTATGTAAGTTAATTTCTGGACAAGGTCACCAAAAGTTTATTAATCATAAAAAATTATTTTAAACTTCTTCAGGCTGAGTTCCAGAATATACCACATCTCACAGCACATTTTTCATTTCACCTTTAAACCTTACAGCTATGGCTTTGTGCCAGGAGTCCTCAAGCTCACAGTGATATCTTAGATGGACTCACCTAAAGAAAAAAGATACAAAGGGTAGAGTATAAAAAATAAAATAGAAACAATCATCCAAGAGTCTTGACTCTATAGGATCACACAGGGTCTCTTAATCCCTTTAGAACCCAGGCATGACATGTGAAATGCTGACTACCAGGGAATCACAACATCCACCTGGTATCCAAGATTTTCACTGTAACCTAATCATGTAAACAGTTCACAGTTCTGCTCATATATATCAACATTCCAGACTCTCAGATATACACAAGCAAGTTAGGGAAAACAAACTACAGCCACCAGTGAAGGGACTATGGGGATATTCCTTAAACTAAGTACACCGATGCCAACCGAGAGCAGTTGTTGCAACCAGGCCCTTCTTAAGGTAATTGTAGGCTAGATACCTTAACTCTTCCCTACACAGCATCCCCACCACTCAAGAGCTTGATCAGCTTACCTTGAACCTCATCTCCTCCTCTATATGCTATGGAAGAAGTTTTAGACTATTTTAGATCTTTTCTTAAGGTTTTCATCAGTTTTCTATCGCCTGTTTTCCTTCAGCTAAATGACATTACCTAACTAGGGATCAAAGAGACAGCTTTGTGGCCCTTCAGCCACAAGGATTCAAGATACAATGATGGCAGAGAACAAGTAGGAGAGATCCTACCCACATTTGTTTGCAAGTCACACCTAATTCCCCTAGCCCTCCCCCAAAGTGGTCTCTCCTATTCCCACTTATGGCAGGGTTTTTCCATGAAAATTAGATGCCAAATAAAATGATGATTTTGAGATTCAAACCATGCCCAAGAGATTCCCATCAGGAAAATAACAGATAACTCTTATGTTGGTTTTCTTATGCAAGTCTCCAAAAATACATTGCTAAAACAAAGAGTCTGCTCCGGCACCTACCTTAAATTACTTATCGGGCCCTTATGTAATCTACCTCCTTTATGAGAAGGTGAGAAAAGACTGGGATATTTTAATATGCTCTGCATAAAATTATCCTTCAGGGAATTTCCTAGAGGCTCTAAATTTGAAAGCAAGAAATGAACCCTTTTTTAAACCTCTATGGCTACAGGGATTTAAGAAAGAAAAAAAACTTTGGCAGAAAGTTTTCTTCCCTCCAGAGAACCAACTGACAATGTAATTTTGTATCAATGTAATATTGAAAAATATCTGCATCGCTATGGCTTAAAACTCCATCTTTGTAATGCTAGATTTTTGCAACACAACACTTCTGATTCCTCTCTTTTTCATGAAACTTGCGTTGCACTTGAAAAACTCCTTCTCCCATAGATCACTTTTAATTCAATTTAAATTAAGCAAATGCTCACTTGAGCAGTTAAAGCTCTCCCAAGGATACTTAAATTAACTATAATTATTTAAACATTCATATACTCATATGCAGTTCTCCTGATTTATTCTCCAATCAACATAATTTAAAATTATATCCACAGAGAGAGAGAGAGAGTTAATTCATGTCTTTTGCAGGAGGAAAATTTTATTTATTCTGAGGATTATTATTTTAAAGTTATGTTATTGAAACTGATTCTTGATATCATCACTCTATATCATAGTCACAAAGTAGTCTCTACAATCTCATACAAAGCCAAATAATTACTAATCATTAATAACAATATTTCTTTTTAAAAACCTACTGAGAAAGCTGCATGTACTCTCTATTCAATGCCTTGGACTTTTGAACTCTGCTTCATAGGCTCAGATGCATAAGACTACTAAAGTTCCGGTGAGAACAATGACTACTAAAGTGAATTGTATCCATTATAGAGGGCAATGTAGTCATCAAATTAAAATTACAAAAATGAAGTAAAATCTGGAGGTCTTTGTGGTCCTCTCTGTTTCCCTTTAGTCTTGTGAGAGCCTTGTAGTACTGTGAAAGGACCATGCTAGCTTTGCTGTTAGTGTGTGTTCCTTTGATAGACAGCTCATCTTTGTGGCCATTACAATAGCCAGCATGGCGCACTGCACAGTGGAAGTACCCAACAAGTACCAACTGAATTGACACAGGAATTGAAGTGTTATTCACGCTCATCTTCACAGAAACCCAGGCTGATAAATTAAAAGAAATGGCGCGTTCACTGTCCTCAAACACATCACAGAACCGCACAGATTCTCACTTCAGACTGTGATGGGCTCAGCAGAGGCATCAATGGGCCTTTGATGTATTGGCTAAGTAAAGAAGAGGAAAACTAAAACAAGTCTTGAGATTCAGGTGCAAAGTAAATGTTAAAAGGAAATTATTAACATGATTTGTGTGTGTGTGTGTGTGTGTGTGTGTGTGTGTGTGTGTGTGTGTGTAGATTTACTGGTTCTTCGTGAGCAGAAACAAATCAGACTAACGCTGTGAGCCCTGTAACCTGGCAAAAGAGGCCGGAGAATTAGAGAAAGTCCATTTAGTGCCTGATATGTCACTGTTACAAAACTCATATATCTATCTAGGACTTGGAGGACTTGGCTTTTTCATCTCCAAAAACAGAAACCATAAAACTTGCTTTGTGGATTTGAGAGATGTAAATTAGTGTTAGACACCTTGAGTAGCTTGAACTTAACAAAATGGCTAATGCCAGTCTTAAAAGAAGCAAGTCGAAGGAGTTCCCAAGACAGGATGGCTGGCTGTGATGGGAAAGGCCCTGGGAGCTCACAGCAGCTTTTCAGCTAAAGGACATTGGGTTTCTGTGGAACTTAGTCATTTGCAGCACGTGTCTCACCATTTATTCTGAAATGCCCCCCCCCACATATACAGTTGGCCATCATTCTCATCTAGGTCTCCACAGGTTATTGAGGGATGTAACCTAACTATACATAACAATATTTAAACAACTTCACCACTTCTTATACCCTGATTTTATCACCACCTAGAGCACCTTTCCTTAATTCATTCCTTACAGTGCCGTCCATGTATGCACTGTATTATAACTGCATTAGTTTTCCACTACCCTCTCTACCCCCTCGATCTCCTGATAGCTACTTTCTTCCTAACTTGCCCCACCTCTGCAACTTCCAGTTCTTTCACGTGTGCAGTTATTGAGCAGGTAGTGTCCACGTGATTGCAATTGCCATGATATATTCATACGATGGTACAGCACTTCTCTGTGTGTTGCCCTGATGCTGTTTGTAGTCGATGCTAATTATGCTTGCCCAAGACAAAGAGTGGATCACGGATTCAGGTGACTTCATCAGAACTTTCTCCCCATTTTAACTTGTAAAATAAAGGTAAGAGCCAGTGATTGGGTAGGGGAAGGGAAGGCGAAACTGAAGAGTTGGGGAGAGGGGAGAAAAGAAGAGGAGAGGAGGAGGAGATGGAAGGAAGATGGAGCTGAAGCCCGTGGCCTGGAGAAGTCACAAGTTATAAGGGATCTATCTCATAGCTGAGGAATAGAATAGTGTAGTGGTAGATCTGCCCAATCTAGGTTCGTAGATTGTATTCATATTAATTGAGTTGTATTTTCTTTGCCTGGGCTTATTTGTGTTGAAGAGTTTACCATAACACTTCTCTCCACCGTCCAAGTCTTACATGCTTCTGCCTCCACATTCCCATGATGCTCTCTGGGTCTTGAAGCAAGTGATATAGACATCACACATAAAGTTGAGCACTTACAAGTCACCTTTTCTTGGCACTTTGACCAGCTGCTGAGTCATTGCATTAATGACTGCCCACTTCAAAAAGAAACATGTCTGGCCAAGGCAGAAACCAGCACTGATATTGGGCTATGACATAAATATTTAAAAGGCAATTTGGCTGCAAGCCCATTTAATAAAACAGTAGAGGTATGTCCCCCTCTAAGGCTGTGACCTCCCACTCTCTGGTTTACACTACCAGATACATATTCCTTCTCATGGGGTGCTCTGCAAATCCAATCTATCCCTGTCTTCCCCTCTCTCCTCTTCCCAAACTATAATGGAAATCACAAAGTAGCATAAGCGTGGTCTCAGGTTCTAGAATCCTGTTGCCATTAAGTGCTTAATAAATGTTCCTGACTAATGAAAACATCCTCACTTATTTAAATCTAAATAATATTCAGGTCGTTGTTTCTTCAAATATCTACCAGAGTAGAAGTATAGAGGTCATATAATAAAGAGATGGGGAAGAATGGCTATCTGCTCTCAGAAGCAAAATGAGTCTGTGGTCACTTTCCTCTTCTCACCATTTCATTCATTAATTGATCATAATTCTTTATTAAAGGAGCTCAGATATGAACTGCCTGACATAATATACTCAATGTTTAGAGGCCCCTCTGTGCATACACACACACACACACACACACACACACACACATACATACACACACACATACACACACACATACACACACACACATACACACACAAACACACAAACACACACACACACAAACACACACACACACACACACACACCATATGAGCTCTCATATTGGCTTCAGTCCTCAGTAGAATTCATAGTGTCACTATCCATTCCCTGGTTCTTGGTAAGGCAAATGAGCAAAATTATAAAACATGGTTACCCTACCCCCTGCATCAGCTGACCTCTAGCAAGATCAATCACTGGCTGCCTTCAGCATAGCAGTGGTCTCATTCACGGAAGTCAGTTTTCTATAGTTCATGACTGAATCAAAGCATCTTCACATTATACCAAAAAGGAAGCTAAATTTCTTCCCTTCTTAGATGATACTGCACCTCTTACCTTATCTTTTCTGTGTAAGATCACCCAAGTACAACCCGAGTTTTCTGACTGAAAGTCAGCTACCCAGAGCATTGCAAGACAAGGATATATGAAGCTACAGCTCTGACTTCTGACTAACTTCCGTTCTGGTGATTTGCAAGAGTGGTCACATTCATATAATAGGAGACAATAAATTGTCAACCCTTTACTGCTCCCTTATACTGCAATCTGTCATGCAAAAGTCCAAATAAACCTTTCAATTCCGATGAAACCTTGTAGCTTCATCTTTGGATAGGCATACGAGACTCCATTTCAAATGGTGAAAGAGTAGGAAAGTAATATCAAGCTGTAATTTATCTACAGCAAATCCATGCAAACAAGTCTCTGCAATTAATCCTGCCAATACAAATTCTAAATGCTAGCCAGAGTCCTTAATAGGACAAGGCAGTTCCACTACAGCAAGCTCCTCAGCTAGCAGGACATAAATGCAGAATGTTCCAGGGGGAAAGTGCTTCACCTTAATAACTATTTTTTTTAGCATTTCTAAGAAAGCAAAAACTCTTATACAAATGTACTAAGAGGATGGGCTTTGGGAGTTGGTAATACTTTGTTGTGCCCTACAGATTGAAACTTGGCATGTTAAGGAAAACAGGAAATGTCACGGTGAGATGTAATCAGGAGGAATGAGATTGCATTTGCTCTGGATTTAGAATTCATTTCTTGGAGAACTATACTTGCAAATATACTTACAATGGTTAAGTCAGAGGCCCAAAAGGACAAAATAGTTTTTTGTTTGTTTCACCACAGGGGTAGGCAAGTATCAGTTTCGCTATGTTGCTCAGGCTTTCCTGGCTCTCTATGTAGTCCAGGCTAACCCATGACAATCCTTCTCCCTCAGCCTCCTGAGTGCTAGGATTACAAGCTTGTGCCAGCACACAGATGAGGGATAGGCACACTAGGTTCTTGACACATACTATTTCCCATCAGATTAAGTCATAGGTGATCAATCTTGGAGATACTGATCAGTGTTAAGAACACTTGCTGGGTTCAATTCTCAGTACCCATGTGATGACTTACAACCATTTGTAACTCTGGTCCCAAAAATTCCAAGGATCTCATCCTGCCTCTGCTGTTACCATATACTTCAAAGGTATTTGCTGGATGCTGTGTCATAAGCTATCAAAAGAAGAAGAAAGCAGAAAGAGAACCACTCATCTAGCTCTGGTAAACAAGAGCACTCCACTTTACTTTGATGGTAAGGACAGTTAACTTTTGGGAAGCTTAGAAATTGGGCATGAGTTACACAGTTTAAAGGGCATGCATGAATTTGCTAATTCTGCCAGTGCACCTATGCTTTAGTTTATATTAGCATGCCAATGGTGCGGCTTGATGTACTCTTCATGAAAATTCTAGCTGTAAGAGTCTCAGAGCCCCTTACCAAATCACTGCCTTTATCTTAAAGATCCCTAAGCAACCTTTTGTTATTCCTTCATTCTGTCTACTCAACAAATACTTGCAGATACTAACCTGTTCTGTTCTTAGCTCTAGTGCTGGCTAACTTACATACTAGTGATGTAGTTTGATCTAATGCTTCTATTATGTTAACTGGATCCCCAAAATTGTGCATGAATCTGCACGTCCACACGTAAGAGGCTGAAGGTCCCTGCCCCCCAGTTGGTTTTGATTGGTAAAGGAAGTTGCCAGCAGCCAGTGTCTGGGCAGGGAGACAGAGGCGTGACTTTTAGGATTCCCGGGCAAGGAATTGAGGAAGAAGGAAAAAGAGCTAAGTAGACACCAGGCATGAGAGGTGCAGAGGAGAAAGCATAGTCATCATGTAACAGTCAAGAATCATGGACCAGGAGGGCTGCGGGTCTGGGTCTGGGGCAGCCAAGATGAAATATAGGTTTTAGTAAGTGATTAGTTGGGACTAACAGAAAGTACATCAGCCATGTGGAGGTTAGGAAGTAGCCCAGCTATTGAGTTGTTTAAGGCATATTAAAATATAAGGCTGCCTGTATGTGTCTTTCATTTGAGAACCTAGAACTTTGGGCAGATAGCAACATGTACCACTACCAGGCTTGATTTGAGTAGCATTAATTGGCTACTACAACATGCTAGCTGTATACTATGAATGTCTTCCAAAATGAAGACAATCACAGAAGGAGGTTTGCGATAAATAGATGTCAAGCCACATCCTATCACAAACAACATATTTATCAACTCCACAACAGATAAAAAGTTGTTTATGAAAGTATATATAGGGGTTGGGATTTAGCTCAGTGGTAGAGCGCTTGCCTATGGCGCAAGGCCCTGGGTTCCGTCCCCAGCTCAAAAAAAAAAAAAAAAGAAAAAAAGAAAAAAAGAAAAAAAAAAAAGAAAGTATATATAGCCATAAGACCTTATTGATTCAATGTGAATATTTGTAAAAACCACTGAATATCTAACTATAGCTTATGTAAATGAGACAAAAATTTTGCCTTACATAATTATAGATATCAACATGGACAATGAGCAAAATCCAAAAATATCAATATAAAATATCATTTGTGAATACAAAAAATCCAAGAACTAGGTAAGAAAATTAAGTGTGATTGATTTATAGAGAACAGAATTGAATAAGGCTGAGGATAGACAGAGACCTCTCTTTTCGTCATCAGATGCTAGTACTGTCTTATTCACACACTAAGCTCATGCATAATTATGTCAGCCATGATGTCATACCACTAAAATCTCCATGGTGGGAGTGAAATTCATTGACCATCCAGAGCTGCTACAAGCACTAGAGCCTGGGAGGCTGTAGTACCAGTCAGCTCTGGCCTGAAACACAGTCCTCCAATGAGAAGTTTGACACAGGACACTGGCCTGGCTGAATGGTCATCAGAACTGTTGTTGAGTTCTGAGGCTCCTCACAACCAGGCCTTCCCTCCTGTAGGGAACTTGTGATGCTCTCCCTGATTACTGCCCCGTCTCCCTTAAGCTTCACAGGACCACCCCTGAATAAATCTCTTTTCAGTTAACCTCAACTTTGTGACTGTTTTCCTCAAAAGAAAGAAACTAACGAAGTAATACTGATAATGCCTTGTTTAACTGAAAATTAAAAGTAGAAACTGGACCCTATTAAAACATTTGTAGCATTCAAATACAGCCTTGGCAATCAAGAAAAAGAAGGACAAATTCAACAATACTGTATGTGTGTCCTCTGAGTTGAAATCATCCTGGTAGAGGAAAGAGTATGGGCTTTGGGACAGGGTCAGCTGTGAAAGTCTAGTTCATAACACCAACTCTGTGATTTGAGTACAATGAGAATCATTCTTCATAACTTAACACTTCCCTTTTGGTTTGTCGCTTAAAAACTCGTGGAAACAATTCAGATCAAATGTTAGGAATAACGAGAATAATGAAACCATGTGGGATGAAAGTAACACAGTGGAAGCGAGGGTGCAGACGGACACTGCTTTGTAATCAGAGAGCTTCGTGATGTCAAGACCTGTGTCCTGCAAAACCTATGCGTAAGTATCTAGAACGAGAAAGCAACAGAAACACAACAAGGTTTAGCACCAAAGGTGCTCATATTGTTTTATTATATATAAATAAATGTAAAATAACTACTAAAATAGGAGTAAAAACAGTATTTAAACACATAAGTGAAATATATTCCTCGACCATTCCAAACTATTCATAATTTTTAAACTAGTATAGAGAAATACTCATGGTAAAATGGTAGGCTTAAAATGTCAGAATAATACCTACATATTACACAATAAACCAAAATACTGGTTTTTTTTTAAATTACAGTATTATATAGCATGTCCAACAATGGGAATTTTTTTAAGTTATTTATTTTATGTATGTAAGTACACTGTAGCTGTCTTCAGACACACCAGAAGAGGGCATTAGATCCCATTACAGATGGTTGTGAGCCGCCATGTGGTTGCTGGGAATTGAACTCTGGACCTCTGGAAGAGCAGTCAGTCCTCTTAACCACTGAGCCATCTCTCCAGCCCAACAATGGGAAATTTTAATATACATATATATGTGTGTGTGTGTGTGTGTGTGTGTGTGTGTGTGTGTGTGTGTGTGTGTGTAAAATGAAAGGGGGAGATAAAGAGAAAGATAATTTTTAATAGACAACAGTTGGCACAGAGAAATCATTCAGCAGATTAGAGTACTTGCTGCCAAACTTGACAACCTAAGTTTGGTCCCATACGGTGAAAAAAAGAACAACTAACTTCTACAAGCTGTCCTCTGATCTTCACATACAGATTATGGCAAAACACACACACACGCACACACTCACACACACACGAGAGAGAGAGAGAGAGAGAGAGAGAGAGAGAGAGAGAGAGAGAGAGAGAGAGAGAGAATGTGCATGTGTCAGTAGCAAACAGTTCAGCAGTGAGGTGTCTCTCCTCCATCCATCCCTAGTGGTTGGTAAACCCTTTCTTGTGCAGACCCAGGGACGGCAGCTGCAGCTGTGTAAGTTAATGATCGCAATATCTGTGTCTTACCCAGAAATAACATTTCAGACCCCTTTTCCATGTCGTCTGGCTCTTTCCACCTCTTCGTCTCCAATGTTCCCAGTGCCTTACAGAGATGATATAAATGAACAGAGGTAAAACTAAAGGACACAAACCAGTAGGAAAACTATGTTAGTATTCCGTTTTCCCCACATTTTTATTTTTCATTCCGTTTTACATCATTCTATGCTGTCGATATCTTAACATAATAAGGGAGTCATTTTCAGTTTTTTGTTTTTCAGTCTTTACACTAATGATGTGATTTACTCACCATGTTTATACTACTAAAGAATTCCTTTTAAAGACAATCAGTAGAAATACAGTTCTCAGATTTTTGTTCTCTCCTTCATTTCTTTTTAACTATTTATAATGATTAAATTTTAACTTATACATCAAGTGTTTTTCATTTTTAATTAGCATATATTAAGTATCATTATGCCATTTTCAATAAAAATTGTTATAGTTGATTCTTTTCTCTGCCCAACTTCTGCTCTGTCCTGTACCCCCATTTTCTTCCCACTTTCATGTCACGTGTCCTCCCCTCTCCCCCTATCCTCAGCATCCCTTTTACCCTCTCTTCATCTCCTTTCTAAGCTTTTAAGCTTTACCCACATTTATTTCTCACATTTATTTCCACTTATATACATACATGGGATAAATTAGAAGCTAAGAGTCACATACAGGAAAGAGTGTGTGGTTTTGTTTTTTATTTTTTATTTTTTTGATGTGTGTGTTTGTGCGTGCGTGTGTGTATGTGTGTTTCTGAGTTTGTGTCTAGATTAATGTAATACTTTTCAATTAACAAATGGGTTAACAAAATAAAGAGAAAGTATGCAAAAGAAGAAACATGACAATCCAGTATTTTTAAAAGTTTTCAAAAGCCCTGTCTCTTAGGGAAATGCTTTGTAGTGTCATCTTATCCCAGTAAATAGCTATGATCAACAAAACCGGTCACAAATGCTGGCCAGGAAGTGGGAATTTCACGCCACTGCTGATGGAAGTGAAAACTACTTGTTATTATGTAAATCAATGTGGAGGCTTTGAGTGTTAAAAACAGAACTACCATAACCCGATATACCATTGCAGACACACACACACACACACACACACACACACACATACACACACACACACACACACACACACACACATACACACACACATACACACATACACACACATACACACACACATACACACACACACATACACACACACACATACACACACACACACACACACACACACACACACACACATACACACACACACACACACACACACACACACACACACACACACACACACACACACACACACACACACACACACACACACACACAACACACACACACATACACACACACCCACACACACACACACACACACACACACACACACACACACACATATCCAAATCATTCATACACAGAGACTTCATATCCTACCACAAAGACACTTTTATATCCATGTTTCTTACTTCATTACTCATAACAAGGAAATGGAAACACCTTATCCTGCTGATTGCATATTAATGGATAAAGAAGATGAGGTATGTATACACAAAGGAATTTTACTCATCAGTAGAGAAAATGGCATATTCTGGAAAACAAATCGTTGTCCTTCGTTTCAAAAGTATACCTTAGGCACAGTATTCTTTTTTTTAAATATTCTTTTTATTTAGTATATATGAGTACACTGTAGCTGTCTTCAGACACACCAGAAGAGGGCATCAGTTCCCATTACAGATGGTTGTGAGCCTCCATGTGGTTGCTGGGAATTGAACTCAGAACCTCTGGAAGAGCAGTCAGTGCTCTTAACCGCTGAGCCATCTCTCCAGCCCTAGGCACAGTATTCTTGATTGACAACTTTTTCTTCAATACTCTGAAAGTCTCATGTCATTCTCCCCTGGCCTGGGAAGTTCCACTCAAGATCCACTCAGGCAAAATAGCATGTTTCATGTAGTTCCCTTCTCTTTCAACATTGATAATTTTCGTTTTATCTTTCACCTTTGAGAGCTTGACTATCACGTTTTGTGAGTAAACTTAGTTGAGTGTAAATTTGACGGGTGACCTCTCACCTTCATACATCTGTATATATGTATCCCACTCTTAGGTGGATTCTCTGTTGTTGCTTCTTTGTGTTAGTTTCCTATCCCTCTCAGTTTTCTCAAACCTTTCTGAGCCCTATTAACTCAAATAATTTGCTCATTTTAAAATGTCCCAATGTTCCCATAAGTTTTCTTTATTCTTCCTCATTATTTTTTCTTTACCAACTGTATATTTTCACGTAACCTGTCTTGAGCCTGCTAATTATTTTTTATCTTTGATCTGTGCTGCTATTTCATGGGATGTATTTCTCGGCTGAAGAACCTCTGACTATTTTTAATTGCTTCCATATCTTTGTCAGATCTCTTGACTAGAATTTTGAAATATTGTTATGCCTTTTCTTTGAAATGATTTGGTTTCCTTAAAGCAGCTCCTTTAATTTTCTAAGCATTCTCCCATCCTAGTCACTGTCTGGTCAGCTTCAGACACTTTGATTACCAGGTGAGGACAGCATTTTCTGCAGCCTCTTGATGATTATTGGTGTGCACAGTGCCTGAGCATTGCAGGGTCAGCTGTTCCAGTCTTCCTCATCTGGCTTTGTTTGTGCCTGTCTTTCCAGAAAGTCTAAACAAGCAGCTCATTTTTTCAGAACTTATAGTCATTTTCACTATTTTTAGCTGTGGACAGCCGGGTCCAATTTTTCCAGAAGTTTGCTTTTGGTGCAATGTCACTATTTCTATAGTAGTAATGATCTTAAGCAATTCAAGTCCAAGTTTGCCCCAGATGTACTGCCAGTGTGTCAAAGAACCTGAGCACAAAAAGGAATAGTCTACAAATGTAACCACTCAGGGGCACATGTCTTCCATTGACACCAGCGCTAGTCCAGACCTCCATCTGTAGGTAGGCCTGGGAAGCAAGGATGTCAAGATCTGCTCAGTGCTAGTTTTCACAAGTACTAAGATGTCGGCGCCTGTGCCGCCAGTGTGTGAATATCGGGCGTAGGTCTGCGGGATTGAAAGAAAACACGTACACGGGTCACCCATTTTCAGTGAGTACCACCAATGATTTACTGAGATCTCCTTATATACCGGAGGCAAAAGCCATGGAAAACAACAAGGCAGGTGAAAATCCCCAACCAGGAAAACAGGAAAAGTCTGTGTGGTGAAAAGTCCCGGGCCCAATCAGGGGCATAAACAACTTCTTAACAACAACAAGCTGGAAGGCTCGGCGTGGAGGAAGGGTGCCATGGAAAATCCCAGCCCCAAATCAGGGGCTAAGAGCAGCTGCCAAGGGTGTAAACAACTTCTTGCTATAGCAGGCTAAAAGGCTCAGCCAGGGGGAAGGGAAACACCAAGCTAGGGCCCAAGACTGAGCTGCAGGACAAAATCTAATATTCACTACCATGGCTTAAACCAAATAGATCAGATTTTGTGCCTTGCTATGGTGCCCAGGGTTGGAACAAAGTTGGTTTCTACCTAGTAAAACAGGTGTGTCACACCAGTCTCACAGTCACATCCCTGCAGTCTCAGGGATGCATAAAGGACTGTACAATAACTGGTAATGATATAGTCCAAGATACAAGCTCATCTCACCAGAATCCAGGCCTCTGTCTCAAGGAAAGTGTTTGCAAAGCTGGAGGTATAGCTCAGAAAATAGAGTACTTGTCTGACATGCACAAAGCCCAGGGTTCAATGGCCACCAATGCGTAAACTGGATGTGAAAATAAGGCCTGCATCCCTGTACCTGGGAGGTAAAGACAAACGGAGAGAAGTTCCAGGTCAAGGTATTTCTGGTTTATAGCAAGTCTGAGGCCAGCCTAGGATGTGTGAGATACTTAGTCAAAACAAAATCAGTGAATGGTAGGAACAGGTAATAAAGGCAGTCAGTCCTGGTAAGTATGGCTGATGTGGGTCATGCCTGAGTTTAACATTTCTGGGGTATTCACAGCACAGGAAGAGAATGGATATGGCCAAGGCCAATCCACATCTAAAAACGAAGGCAGAAGCTCAAATCTTTCCTCACAGTACACAGGCCTCAGCCCTGGAGGCCCCATCTATTAGTTCTGTCCTGTACAGAGACTTTGAGGCTCTTTTGGGTTCTGGGTCTCATAACTGTGATCCTAGAACTGACATCTAAGCCCTGCCCTAACTCTGGCACCCTCGACTCCACAGATTGGAGTCTTGAATCTTCTCTGCTCCGCTGAGATTGAAGGATAGTTAATGGTGGGCATTATCTTTGCTTCTTAGATTACCAAGGGTCCAGCAATTGGTCACATGGTAGAGGTTGTGGGAATTTGAATAGGAACTAGGTGTCTAGTTGGAAGCTTCGAATTCTCTACATCCAAAGTGAAATGCATCTCTCAGTGGTTGCTCGGAGTAGGCAGAGGGGTGAGGCAGGAACCCCTCCGGTCTTCAGTATGTCTTATCATTTTGTTGTCCTCAGCTCTGTGTTCTCTCACCTGAGTCCTTTCTTCTGGTAGAGGTAGTTTTTTAATGAGATGTGCCTGTGGGAGATGACCCCACAGGGATCTAAATACCTTGACCTTGACACCACCCCGCTGTTCTTCTCTTCTTACATAACTGGGGAAAAGTCTGAAAAGATCAGAAATAATTATATGCCAATTCTGTTAGTCAAAAGCTTATCAGTCAATAAAAATGGAGCATGCCAGAGTGGACCTAAGAAAGTAACAATGATGAATTCCTAATCATGAATAAATAGTTCTAAATAAAAAGTAAACTTGACCACATTTCATGTACCATCTAGCAAATGCAGCAGAACAAGAGGCTTACAGTTAGACAGCAAAAGCATTGAAATGATGTGTCTAAAATCAGACATTTACTATCACCAAGAACATAGGAAGGGAGAAAAAGAAATCAAAATAAAAATAAGTCTTGATATAGTATAAATATGAACTTCTACATCTGCATTTAGGCAGCTAATTTACATTGAGTTTTGTAAAGCATGAGAGACACTTAATTTTCTTTAGACAGCACAATGGAGTATACTCAAAGTTTATCACTGAGAACAAGATAGAGAGTGCTTTCTCTCTATCAAGATAGATAAGTGTTTCTTATAGAAACAAATAGCATTCAATGTGCAGGATGTTCCCCAACTTCCCAACTTTATGTTTCTACCAAAGCAGACAGAACTTAAAGGTGCCAAGAGTGAGAAGAGAATTCAAGAGAGCCTGACTTCATGTTTCAACCTCACCAGTCAGAGGTTAAGGTGTCCCTTAAAATACAGTTGAAAAGAACTGATTCTACAGCTACATGCGCTGAAGTTCAGCATACTCTTTTTTTGTGACCTGTGACCCACTTTCTAATTCTCCAACTCTGCGTACATAAGGGATTAAAGCAGTCACCCAAGACTCTAGAATAGAGATGGCTATAATACCACATGTGTACTTACTAATTTAACAGTTTTTTCACATAATTATAATAACCAGATGGAGCTGCTACATAGTGTGGGGTAGGTACTCTATCATGGTCTTCCTAAATCTCATCTCACCAGAGTCTACACATACACATCATATAAAAATGTTTAAGATCTGCACCCTGGAGCTAAGGCTGTCTCACAGCTCTCTGTACCCAAACCCACCCGGAGAGAGCTAGTATTCCAGGACCACAGTCACTCCTAAGCTCACAAGTGGAACCACTACTTTTACTCCAATAACTGGCCAAAGAGGGATCAGTCAGGAGCAAACCAGGCACAGGAACTGTGAAACAGCCAGGGGCAGGATCCTTTCAGTTTCTATCAGCACTCAGGAACTAACCCTGTGACACAGCTCTCCACACCCAAATCCTATCCAGAGAGAGCTGGTCTCCCAGGAGTACTGACACACCTAAGAACACTGGCTCACAGGCCCTCAGGAGGGACAAGCGCCAGTCAGAGACAGCGAGACCAACTAACACCAGAGATAGCCAGATGGCGAGAGGCAAGTGCAAAAACCTAAGCAACAGAAACCAAGGCAACTTGGCATCATGAGAAGCCAGTTCTCCCACCACAGCAAGTCCTAGATACCCCAACACAGCGGAAAAGCAAGATTTGGATTTAAAATCACATATTTTGATGACAATAGAGGACTTTCAGGAAGACATAAATAACTCCCTTAAAGAAATACAGGACAATACAGGTAAACAAGTAGAAGTCTTTAAAGAGGAAAAATCCCTTAAAGAATTACAGGAAAATACAACCAAACAGGTGAAGGAATTGAACAAAACCATCCAGGACCTAAACATGGAAATAGAAACAATAAAGATATCACAAAGTGAAACACCCTGGAGATAGAAAACCTAGGAAAGAGATCAGGAGACACAGATGCAAGCATCATCAACAGAATACAAGAGATAAAGAGAATCCATAGAAAACATTGACACAATAGTCAAAGAAAATGCAAAATGCTAAAAGCTCCTAACCCAAAACATCCAGGAAATCCAGGATTCAATGAGATCAAACCTAAGAATAATAGGTATAGAAGAGAGTAAAGATTCCCAACTTAAAGGGCCAGTAAATATCTTCAACAAAATTACAGAAGAAAACTCCCCTAACCTAAAGAAAGAGATGCCAAGAAATATACAAGAATCCTACAGAACTCCAAATAGATTGGACCAGAAAAGAAATTCCTCCTGTCACATAATAATCAAAACATCAAATGCACAAAACAAAGAAATAATATTAAAAACAGTAAGGTGAAAAGGTCAAGTAACTTATAAAGACAGACCTGAAGAAAGTAATTGAAGATCTCAGAATATGAAAAGATCTCCCATGTTCATGGATCGGCAGTATTAGTATAGTAAAAATGGCCATCTTGGCAAAAGCAATCTACAGATTCAATGAAATCCCCATCAAAATTCCAGCCCAATTCTTCATAAAGTTAGAAATAGCAATTTGCAAATTCATTTGGAATAACAAAAATCCCAGGAGAGCAAAAACTCCTCAACAATTAAAGAACACCTGGAGAAATCACTATCCCTGACCTCCATGAGGTCATGGATAAAATGGTAAAAACTGCATAGTATTGGTAAAGAGATACAAAAGTAGGTCAATGGAATAGATTGAAGACCCAGAAATGAATCCACACACTTATGGTCACTTAATCTTTGACAAAGGAGCTAAAACCATCCAGTTGAAAAAAGGTAGCATTTTCAACAAATGGTATTGGTTAAACTGGAGGTCAGCATGTAGAAGAATTCAAATCAACCTATTCTTATCACCCTGTACATGACTCAAGATCAAGGACCTCCACATAAAACCAGATACACTCAAATTAATAGATGAAAAATTGGGGAAGAGCCTCAAACACATGGGCACTCAGGAAATTTTCCTGAATAGAACAACAGTGGCTTATGCTCTAACATGAAGAATCGACAAATGGAACCCCATAAAATTGCAAAGCTTCTGGGAGACAAAGTAAACTGTCATTAGGACAAAACAGCAACCAAAAGATTGGGAAAAGATCTTTACCGATCCTACAATCAATAGAGGGCTGATATCCAATGTATAAAAAGAACTCAAGAAGTTAGACTCCAGAGAACCAAATAATCCTGTTTAAAAAATGGGGTACAGAGTTAAACAAAGATTTCTCAACTGAGGAATATTAAATGGCCAAGAAGCACCTAAAGAAATGTTCAACATCCTTAGTCATCAGGGAAATGTAAATCAAAAGAACCCTGAGATTCTACCTCACACCAGTCAAAATGGTTAAGATCAAAAACTCAGGTAACAGCAGATGCACATGAAGATGTAGAGAAAGAGGAACACTCCTCCATTGTTGGTGGGATTGCAAGCTGGTACAACCACTGTGGAAATCAGTCTGGAGGTTCCTCAGAAAATTGGAGATAGTACTACTTGAGGATCCTGCTAGACCACTCCTCAGCATATACCCAAAAGATGCTCCAACATATAACAAGGACACATGCTCCACTATTGTCATAGCACCCTTATTTATGATAACCAGAAGCTAGAAACTACCCAGATGTCCTTCAACAGAGGAATGGATACAGAAAATGTGGTACATTTGCACAGTGGAGTACCATTCAGCTATTAAAAACGACTACATGAAATTCTTAGTCAAATGGTTGGAACTAGAAAATATCATCCTGAGTATCACCCTGAGTGAGGTAACCCAATCACAAAAGAACACACATAGTATGCACTCACTAAATAAGTGGATATTAGGCAAAAAGCTTGGAATACCCAAGATACAATTCACGGACCATATGAAGCTCATGAAGAAGGAAGACCAAAATGTGGATGCTTCCATCCTTCTTAGAAGGGGGAACAAAATTCTCATGGGAGGTAGAGGGTAGAAGGGACTTGGGAGGGAGGAAGGAGGGGGAGGGGGAAAGGGAGGTAAGATTGGGTATGGGAGGAGACAGGGATGATATACAGAGGGTCAGGAATTTGAGTAGAGGTATGTAGCAATGGGGAATAGGGAACTGGGGGGGTAGGCACCAGCAAGTCCCAGATGCTAGGAAAGCAAGAGACTCCTAGGACCCAACAGTTTAAATACCCAACAAATGGGAGGGAGAACTTGTAGAGACCATATCCGGAGGTTAGGCAAGGCCCCCCAGTTGGGGGATGGGGCCACCCACTCATCTTCAAATTTTTAACTCAGAATTGCTCCTATCTACCGGAAATACAGGGTCAAAGTGTGGAGCAGAGACTGAAGGAAAGACCACCCAGAGACTGCCCCACCTGGAGATCCATCCCATATACAAATATCAACCCCAGACACTGTTGTGGATGCTGAGAAGCGCTTGCTGATAGGAGCCTGTTATAGCTGTTATAGCTGTCTTCTGAGAGGCTCTGCCAGAGCCTGACAAATACAGAGGCAGATGCTTGCAGGCAACCATTGAACTCAAAACAGCGTTCCCAATGGAAGAGTTAGAGAAAGGAGTGAAGTAGCTGAAGGGGTTTGCAACCCCATAAGAAGAACAACAATGTCAACCAACCAGGCTGACCCCTCACTCAAGAGCTTCCAGGGACTAAACCACCAACCAAATGGAGGGACCCATGGCTCTAGCCACATGTGTAGCAGAGCAAGGCATTATCTGGCATCAATAGGAGGAGAGGTTCCTGGTCCTGTGAAGGCTCAATTCCCCAGTGTAGGGAAGTGGTGGAGCACTAACAGTGGGCGGGAGAGGGAGCACCTAGATAGAAGCAAGGGAAGGGGTATGGGATAGGGGCATTCCAGAGGGGAAACCAGGAACAGGGATAATATTTGAAATGTAAATACATAAACTATCCAAGAAAAATAAAATTTGAAAAAAGACATGCAAATACACAAAGTATCTAATAAAAAAATAAAGTCCTCTATCATTATCAAAAAAATGTTTAAATAGAGCTACACCCTGCGATGCTATTGGTTGCTAAATAAAATGCCCAGTTCCAGATTGAAATTCTTCCCTTAAAACCATGGGTCAGAGTGTCTTCAAAGAGCCTTAAACAATATAAATAAAAATGATTGCTATTGTTCTTGGTTGTTTACCAGAACTTGATGATGAGCTCTTATTGCTGAAGATGCCACACACACTTGGTTAGATAGAACAAAGTAGCTGACTAGCTTTTGTAGTATGAGAAGGTGCTATGCAGGTTCTATATAAGTACTGTGTTGAGAGGGAAATGTCATCAATAGTCTTAGTTGGCTGTAAATCCTGTAAGGTACCATGACCAACCTGGCAAAACATGCTCATTGGTGCAATAATGACATGAGTGTTATGAGGGTACTAACAGCTTTGTGCTTAACCCTACTCCACAAGAAACTTACACCTAGTAATACTCATCTTGCCAAGAATTAGGGCCTGGAAAGTTCATAAGCCCTAGGGAACTACTAGATTATTATTATTATTATTTTTTTTTTGGAGCTGGGGACCGAACCCAGGGCCTTGTGCTTGCTAGGCAAGCGCTCTACCACTGAGCTAAATCCCCAACCCCACTTCTGTCTACTTAATAGTTATTTCTATATCCAAAGATTAGCACAGCTCTCAGTCCTCATTGGAGAATCCACCTTTTCCAGGAGAAAGAAATTAATAAAGAGTCTTACAATCAGCCAAATTATGCCTGTGGAGTGCTCAAGCATAAATAGACAACCTTTAACCGTCCTTCTCACTCCAAGGTCCAGGGATCATTGAAGAAAAAGGGGGAAAAAGAATATAAGAGCTAGAGACTAGGGAGGACTATGACAACCAGTACGATGGCCATTTTCACAATATTGATTCTTCTGTTCCATGAGCATGGAAGGTTTTCCAATCTCCCCATGTCTTCAATTTCTTTCTTAAATGTCTTGAGATTTTCATCGTAGAAATATTTCACCTTATTTTTTTAGCATCTTATTTATTTTTGTGAGTTTCACATCATGAACCCCAGTTCTGTTCATCTCCTGGTCTCCTCCTATCTGCCCTCCACCCTTGCAACCTCCCCCACCAATAAATAATACACAAACAAAAAGTATAGAAAATATCTCATCATGGAAACTGTAGTATGCCACCCTGTGTCCCACAATATAACCCTCTGCCCACATTCTTCACTTGTAAATGTTTGTTACAATAAGTTAATGATCTACCTTGAGATCTTTGGCTTTTGTGACATCAGTTTTGGATTCTCCCGGTTATCCTGTTGTAACCCTGTGTTGTGGGGATACTGCAGCTTTGTATCACCAGTACTAGAACCTTTAATATATCCCAACTATTCACAGGTGATATAGACTTCTGAGGTGGGCCAACTCAGAGACTTGAATCTTGGCCTGGGAGTTAACTGGGCTGGTCAGAGCTCACCACCTGGGTGAGCCCTCCAGCACGGGTCCAGCTAAGCCACCAATAGCAGGAGGCATGATCAGTCCTCCTGCTCTCATGCCCTGTCTTAGTTTGGGCTTCTATTGCTGTGAAGAGACACCATGACCAAGGCAACTCTTATAAAGGACATTTAATTGGGGCTGACTTACAGGTTCTGAGGTTCAGTCCATTATCATCATGGTGGGAAGTATAACAGCATCTAGGCAGGCATTGCACTGGAGGAGCTGAAAATTACTACATCTTGTTCCAAAGGCAAACAGGAGAAGACTGGCATCCTTAGGCAGCTAGGAGGAAGTTCTCTCAAAGCTCACCTCTACAATGACATGCTACCTCCAAAGTGGCCACACCTCCTAATAGTGCCACTCCCTGCACCAAGCATATTCAAATCACCACATTCTACTCCCTAGCCCTCATAGGCTTGTTCAAACCCATGAGTCTATATGAAGGCCATACCTAGGCATAGCATAATGTAAATACATTTAGTCCAACTCAAAAGTCCCACAGTCTATAACAGTCTCAACAGTGTTAAAAGCCCAAAGTTCAAAGTCTCTTCTGAGATTCATGCAATCTCTTAACTGTAATGCCTTAAGAAATCAAATTCAAAGAGCAGATGACATTTCTTCAACATCACAGGATATACATTACCATTCCAAAATGTTACAGTGAGGAACTAGACCAAAGCAAGACCAAAAGCCAGCTGGGAAAACTCCAAACTCTGCATCTTCATGTCTCATGTCAAAGTGCTCTTCAGATCACCAACTCCTTTCAGCTTTGTTGACTAAAACACAATTCTTTCTCTTGGACTGGTTCCACTCCTTGTTATCAGCTTTCCTCAACAGGTATCCCATGTCTCTGACCTCTCTAACATCTTGGGGTATCCAAGAGACTTCAACTTTTCAGCTTCTTGTTCCACACATGATCTTCTGGACTCTTCCAAAGGGCTTGAGTCACATCTACAGCTCTGTCCTCTATAGCATTCCAGGGGTCTGATTGACTCCCTCCATTGCTGCTACTGATCCTGGTGGCCATCCCATGGTACTGGCATCTCTAACAGGCTGGGGTTTCTCACTGTAACTAGGCTTCACCAGTAGTTCCCTTAGTGTGCCAAGCCTCAACTTCTTTGCATGACCCTTTCAGTCCTGGACCATCAAATGTAACTGAGGCTGCACGTTCACCATTGGCCTTTCCTGGCTTTTCACAGTACCAAGCCTCAGCTGCTCTCCATGACCTCTTCATGCCTTCAAAGCCAGTACTACCATTTCTCTTTATAATGCTCAAACCACCCCACTTCTCTTCCTTATCTATCACAACATACTTGCGCATTTTGTTGGCTCCTGCAGGCTAGAGTTACAGGACAGGCTAGCCCCTGGATGACATCCTCTGGGCAAGCAGGTGTCTGTGACCTGCCTGTGCTATGCACCAGAGGGCAGGTCTGTGGGTGGCGTGGTGGTCCACAAGCTCTATCTGTCTTCCTCCTCCCATGCCGTGCTGGGTGGTGGTAGATGGGGCTGTGGGCCAGAAGGCAGGTCTGTGGATGTCTTTTTCTGCCTATATAGCATGACATGGAGGAACAGGTTTTTGTAGGTCTTCCTCTTCTCACACTGCACTCCCTGGATTTGATTTGATTTGATTTTTACTTGTCCTAGGCATAAAATAGCTTTGGCCACCAAGCCAGGTATCAAGCTAGGATGAACTGCCATTTGCTCTGCCCCTGACTGATATAAAAACACCACCACCACCAAGGAGTCGCTTTGCCCATTGCAAGAACGGGGATTTCATATTCTTAACTGGGTTTGTCCTTAGGCACCTTTGGTTTTGGTGGCTACTGTAAGTGGCATTGTTTCACTGATTTCTTTTCCAGTATGGTTAGCACTAACACTAAGAAATGGTATTGATTTGGTGCATTAATTTTGTGTTCTACAACTTATCTGAGATGCTAAAATATTTTAATTGTGTACTGAAGTTCATATATACATACATATGAATATATATAATGTGATATATATTCATTATTATCTATAAAACTTGATACTTTTGACTTCCTTACTTCTTATTTGTTCCCTTCTATTTCTTTTTTTCTTATTTTGTTGTTCTAGCTAAGACGTTAAGCATTACACTGCATAGAAATGGAAAGAGTAGATACCCTTGTCTTTTCCCTTATCTTCATAGGAATGGTTAAATTCTTCACTGTTTATGATTATGTTGGTCAGACGTTTGTCATATATATAGACTTTATTATTGTGAGGTATGTCTCTTCCATCCCTGGTCTCCATACAACTTTTATCATGTAGGGATGTTGCATTCTATCAAAGGCTTTTTTTGAGTCAGTTGAGATAAACATGTGATTTCCATAATTGAATCTATTCATGTAGTGAACTACATTTATTGATTTATGTATATTGGACCATTCCTTCTCTGCCTAGAATGAAGTCATCTTAATTGTGAGGTAAAGTTGTTTTATGTGATTTTCAGTACAGTTTGTAAGTATTTCAATGCAAATTTCTGAATCAATATTAATCAGGAAAACCAGTCTATAATTTTCTTTTGTGGTGTCATATGATTTTGACATCATGCTAATACTGATTTAAGAGTTTGGAGTCATTGATTACTATTTTGTGGTATAATTTCAATAATACTGATGGAAGTTCTTTTTGAAGATCTGGTAGAATTCTTCAGTGAATCTGCCTGGTCTTATGATTGGTTTTGTTGGAAGATTTTATTGTTAATTTAGTCTAATTGTTGGTTGTAGTTCTGTTTATTTATTACACCTTGGCTTATTTTGGGTAGGTCATACTCATTAAGAAAAGCATCTAATATTTTCAGGGTTTCCAGTTGAGTAGAATATAGATTTTTATGGTAACCTCCATGATGTTTTTATATTTCATTGATATCTGTTGTTAACTTTTCTTCTCTGGTTTTACTAGCTTATGTCTTCTCGTTTTATTTTCATTAATTTAGCTGAGGATTTGTAATTTGGTTAATCTTTTCAAAGAACCAACTCTTCATTTTATTAATCTCATGCATTGTTTCTTTTTCACTGATTTTTCCCTAATCTTAATTATTTTTATTCCATCTGCTATTTTTAGATTCTATTTGTTCTCATTTTTACAGGGTCTTAAGGTGATTCATTATATTATATACTTGATATCAAAATTTTTACATAAGTATTTATCACTATAAATGTTTTCCTTAGGAAATTTTTAGTGTATCCCAGAGATTTTAATGTTTTTTTCATTATTTTTTTTAAAAAATTTCTTTTTGATTCTTCATTGACTCAATTACCATTCAATAGCATGTCGATTAGCCTCATGAATTCACACACTTTGTGCAATTCCTAGACTATTGCTACCATTGTAATCACACACACACACACACACACACACACACACACACACACACAAAACAAGATTTTTAGATCTTCATATCAGATAGTTTTTTTTTCTAATGTCCTAAAATGTGGTTTATTTTGAGGTGTTCCATGTGTTCCTAAGAAGAATCATGTTCTTTAGTCTTTGGCAAAAATATTCTGTAGACTTCTGTTAAGTCTATTTGATTAATGATGTCACAATTCCAATGTTTCTTTGTTTAATTTTATCCTAGATGGCCTGTCTCTTGGTGTAAGTGGAATGCTGAAGTCCCTACAACTACTGTGCTAGGATGAATTTGTGGCTTTAAATCTAATGTTTGTTTGAAACATCTGTGTTTGGTGAACATATGTTTAGAATTTCAACCACCTTTTGATGGGTTGTTGTGTTTTTTTTTTTTTTAATGAAAATGAAGTAGCCTTCTTTATCTCTTCCATTTTGTTTTTGTTTGAAGTCTATTTTGTCTAATGGTAGAATAAATATATTAACTTCTTTTCAAACTTCAGTTTCCTTAAAACATCATTTTTCATCTTTTTACTCAAAGGTATTATTTTTCTTTGTTTTGGTGTATGTTTCTTGCAGACACTAAAAGATGAATCCTGTTTTCTCATCCAATCTGTTAGTTTGAGTCTTTTCACTGGAGTATTGAGACCTTTAATATTCAGTTAGTATTGAAGGATGTGTATTAATTCTTGGCATTTTGATGATTTGTGGTGTTTTGTAGACATAGTTTTATAACTGAGGGCAGTTATCATGGTGTGCTAAATGCCTACATGTTCTAGTCACACATTTAATTTTTTTCATTCCCTTTTAGTATAGGATTCTACCTTGCTTTCAAGAACAAATATTCTGTCTTCTACTTAATCTATTCTGTTGATGGAACTTTCTCCTTAACTTTTCACTTGACTACTTGGAAATTTTCATCTCCAGATTTATTACAGTTTGGGTTTTCTCTAGTATTTCTATCTCTGCATTCAATTCATTTTCATATACTAAAATTACTTCTTTGTTTCATTGATTTATTTGTATGCTCATTCAACCTGCTCCTTTTCTCTCAGTTCATTCAGGTGTTCATGTTCTCTAAATTCTTGAATGCTTTGAACATGTTTATGAGGGTTATTTAGAATTCAGTGTGTTGAATTTCACCTAAGTCTCTCTCCTTTGGAAACACTGGATTTTATTTGTTAGTTGTGTCTTTTGCTCTGTGTTTCATCCTTAGAGGTAAGTTGTGGACTGGATTATTAAGGGAGGTGGGAATGAGTAAGGGGATTCTAGGTGATAGTCTTACCAGGCTTCCATTATGCTGCTGCTTTGGAAGAGTTGACTAGAAAAGACTTATGGGGGCCATAGAGGAATCACAGTGGAGATAAGGGGACTGCCTTCCCTTGTCAACATCAGAGTAAATCCAATGAGATAGTTCAGTAAAGCACAATCCAAATACTGCATAGGGGTGGAAGGCTGTGAAGTATGAAGATGTTCATGTCTGATTCTGGTCCATGCTGGGTTGGGCCTCAGGTAGCAGTAGGGCTCTAGTAATCAGCCTAGTAGCTAAAGAGTTGCAAGCAATAGTTATAGAGGGGATGCCTTCCCTGATTCTAGCTAAGCTGGTCCAAGCTTAGTCCCAAATGGTGCTATGGCTGGAACAGACTCCAGGACAAGGGATGGATTGCAGGTGATAGGTATAGAAAGACTACTATACCTATTTTTTGTGGGTCTTAAATAACAGTGAGACTGGAACACAAAGAAGCTCTTTTTGAGACAGGGTCTCTCTGTGCTCCTGGCCGTCCTGAAATTCTTTATGTAGACCAAGCTAGCATCAAAGTCATATGAATCACTGGATTCACCCACCTCTGCCTTCTAAGTGTTGGGTTTAAAGGCATGTGCTACAAGGTCTGGCCACAAAGCTAACTTATTTTCATTAATTTGTTTATTTATTCGCTTTGCATCCCAATATTAGACCTTCTCCTCCCCGTTCCACCCACATGGCTCCTTCCCCCACTCCTCTCTCTCCCCTTCCCCTGTGGGATGGGGGAGGCCCCTAGGTATCACACCCCACCTAGCACATCAACTCACTGCAGGACTAGGTGCATTCTCTCCAACAGAGGCCAAACAAGACAGCCCAGTTAGGGGAACAGGATCTACAGGCAGGCAACAGATTCAGAGACAGCCCCTGCTCTAGCTGTGGTGAGAACCATCTGCTACATATGTGTGGAGTTTGGGGAGGGGGATGCGTGGTAAGAACCTAGGTCCAACACATGCTTGCTCTTTAGTTAGTGGTTCAGTCTCTAGGAGCCCCCAGGGTCCAGGTTAGTTGACTCTGTTGATCTTCCTATGCAGTCCCTATTCTCTTCAGGTCCCTCAATCCTTCCTGCAACTCTTCCACAAGACTCCTCAAACTCCCTCTATGGGTCTCTGCAACTGTTTCTATCAGCTGCTTGGAGGAGCCTGTCAGAGGACAGTTATACTAGGACCTGTTTGCAAGCTTGACAATCACTAATAGTGTCAGAATATGGTTATTGCCCATAAGATGGGCCTCAATTTGGGTCTGTCCCTGGTTGGCCATTCTCTCAGTCTCTGCTCCATCTTTGTCCCTGCACATTTTGTAAGCAGTTCACATTTTGGGTCAAAGGTTTTATGGATGGGTTGCTGTCCTTATCCCTCCAATAGGTAAGGAGCCTCTTTTGGTTATATGCCCAGGAGTGATTTAGCTATGTCTTGTGGTAGAACTATTCCCAATTTTCTGAGAAACTGCCAAATCAATTTCCAAAGTGGTTGTACAAGTTTGCACTACCACCAGCATAGTGAAAAATGGCCATCTTACTAAAAGCAATCTATTATCAATGTAATTCCTATCAAAATGCCAACAAAATTCTTTACAGACCTCAAAAGAGCACTTCTCAACTTCATATGAAAAAACAAATAAAAAACAAGATGGCTAAAACAATCGTGTACAATTTAAAAAATAAAAAGCAAACAAACAAACAAAAAACCACTGGTGGTGTCACTGTCCCTGACTTCAAGCTGTACTACAAAGCAATAGTAATAAAAAAGCACATGGTATTGATATAGAAATAGATAGATTAATTAATGGAATCAAAACAAAGACCCAGAAATAAACCCACACACCTACAGACACTTGATTTTTAACAAAGAAGCCAAAACTATACAATGAAAAAAAGAAAGCATCTTTAACAAATGGTGTTGGTCTAACTGGATGCCTGCATATAGAAGAATGCAAATAGATCCATATCTATTACCCTGCACAAAACTCAAGTCTAAGTGGATCAAAGACATCAACATAAAACTAGATATACTAAATCTAACAGAATAGAAAGTGCGGTATAGCCTTGGACCCATTAGTAACAGGAGTACAAAACTTCCTGAACACCCCTAGCTCAGGCACTAAGATCAATAGTTAGTAAACAAGACTGAAAACTTCTGTAAGGCAAAGGACACTGTGGATAGGAAAAAACCACAGCCCATAGATTGCAAAAAGGTCTTCACCAACCCTACATCTAAGAGAGGACTAATATCCAAAATCTCTAAAAACTCAAGAAGGTAAACAATAACACAAATACAATTAAAAATGGGGTACAGAGCTAAACAGAGAATTCTCAATGAAGGAATCTCTAATGGCAGAAAAACACTTAAAAAAATGTTCAACAGCCTTAGTCATCAAATGCAAATCAAAATGACTTTAAGGTTCCACCTTACACCAATCAGAATGGCTAAGATAAAAACTCAAGGAACAGTGCATGCTGGCCAGGATGTGCAACAAGGAGAGCACACCTCCATTGCTGGTGGGAATGCAAAATTAACTTCTTAAATGAGTTGCTTTAACTATCAGACGAGCTGCTGTCATTGGCAGTGACTCTGAATTATCAAATGAATATTTCTGACTAAAGTTCCTTGATAAGAAGTTAACTCTGAAGGTTAGAATCATAATCTGTTAAAACATGGGTGTATATAACATTCTAAAAAACTCATAGTTAAGACTCTTCCGTTCTTCCTCCCTAAATCTGAAATTAAAACTGCCAATGCAAACTATCCATACCAGTGTATTTTCACCCAAACCACATATGTAATATTTTAAAAGCATTGTCAATCATTGAGTATGATCTGTCCATGACGGAAAACAACACATATGTGATTGGTGGTGCATACTAGCATATGGGTTAAAAGAGACACCTACTCCATGCTTGCGGTTTACCCCTTAATCTCAGAGGAGCCCATTTCCATCAGGTTTGTAAAGGTCTTTTTATTGATAATGCTCTTGCTGCTCATTTTATTTGTGGACAGGACTTGGTTTTAGTTAGTTTTTAATGTGTCAATTATTTGTATTCAGTGTACTAAATATGTCTTCAACCAAATTAATGAAATTTAATCTTTTGATGAGAATTGCATAAGCCAAGAAGCATAAAGCCCCCAAAGACCTTCTCTAATCTGAAGTCTGACAACTTATTATATCTAGAATACTAAACACCAAAAATATTATTTAATCAATATAAATAAATAAGCAAATGAACAGACAATTCTTAAAAGTATAAATGTATATATTTATACACACAGATATGCTCAATCATATATGTGTATACATATTATACAATATATATATGTATTCTAAATCCCATAGATGATAAAATATATATTCTATAATAGTCAATATCAAAAGTATGAAGTCTTAATGGCCACACATGTGGACTTTTTACATTTTAATCTTGTGCATATAGCTGTTTTGCCTGCATGTATAGTCTGTGCATTGTGTGCATGCAGTGCCCTTAGAAATCCGAAGAGGGGACTGCAGAGATGGCTCAGTGGTTAAGAGCACTGACTACTCTTCCAGAGGTCCTGAATTCAAATCCCAGCAACCACATAGTGGCTCACAACCATCTGTAATGGAATCTGATGCTCTCTTCTGGTGTGTCTGAAGTGTACTCTGAGCCATCTCTCCAGCCCCAGTTCATGTATTTTTTTAAAATGTTTCACATCCTTAGCTGTTAGGGAAATGGGAATTAAAACTACACTGAGATTCCATTTCTCTCAAATCAGACAGCAACAATAAAGAAAACAAATGACAAAAAAAATGCTGATGAGGCTATGGAGAGAAAGGGCAACATGCATGCTTATATTAGTGCAGCCCTATGGAAATCAGCATGTTGTACTTATGTGTTTAGAAATAACTGTACTATGTGACAACAATTAATGAATAAAGAGGTCATAAATTTAAAGGAGCAAGTAGAGTGCATGAAAGAGAGTTTGGAGGAAGGAAAGAAAAAGGAAAATGGTGGCACTGTACTTCAGTCTCAAAAAAAAAGAATTTTTTAAATAAAAAATAAGTCAAAGTCAGAACAAGAGTATCATAGCTTAGGGGGTGCATGGTTAATACATGCCTTTAATCCAGCACTCTAGGGGCAGGCAGATCTCTGTGATCTCTGTTCAAGGCTGGCCTGGTCTACAAAGGACATTCCAGCATAGCCAGGGCTACACAGAGAAACCTTATCTCAAAAAAGCAAAGCAGTAGAGAAAGAAAGAAAGAAAAAAAGAAAGGAGAGAGAGAGAGAGAGAGAGAGAGAGAGAGAGAGAGAAAAGAGAGAGAGAGAAAGAAAGAAAGGAAGGAAGAAGAGAGGGAGGAGGAAGGGAGGAACAGAAGTATGGAGAGAGAGAAACAGAAAAAAAGAGAAAGAGAGAGAGAGGGAGGGAGAGAGGGAGGAAGGAGAATTTCACAAGTTTTTCTCTAGACTATTATAGAATATACATTTTATTATTTATGGAATACAGAATACATATATATGCACATATACTATATAATATGTATGAATATATGATTATCTATGTGTATATATACATACATAAATACTTAGATATAGATAAATATTAAGGGAAGATTATTTAAGAGAAGGAAAATGAAGAAGATTAGGAGAGAAATGGGGAACAAGAAAGAATATTGTAGGATAAATGTTAACAAAGTAAAATGCCCTCTTATGGCTTTCAGGACATTTATTCCAGGCAAGTGAGAGAGCATAATATCAGAATGCAAAGAAATCTGTTTATGTGTTTTTAAACTCAAATTTACCAAATACAAGTTGCTCTAAGTGATTAAGTTGTATATTTAGACACAAAGGCATTGAGTTTCTGGGGTAATTTTTAGATTATTTCAATATAATCATGTTAAATGTATTTTCATTAAAGTTACTAAAATTTTACTAAGCAATTAATTTGATCCTTATACAAAGTAGCCAAAATTTTTTATATAGTGCAAATATTAAGACTTGGGCAGGAAGGGTAGTATATGCCTGGAATCTCAGCCATCATTCAGTAGGCTGAGACAGGATTGCAAATTCACGACCATCCTAAGCTATGTTGCAAGGTCTAGGCAAGCTGAGCCTACACCACAAGACACTGTCTCGTTGTCTATACAAACAATATAGTGTTGAAGCTATGTCTCAGTGTAGAATATTTGCATATATGAGGACCTAGATTCAATCCCTAGTACAGCAACACTCCCCCAAAAAATCCTCTACAATATGCATCATTTCTTATCCAATGATTCCATTTCTAAAAGTCTTACATTTTAAAAATGGGACAGATGGTTCAGCAGCACTTGCTGTTCTCCTAGAGGACCTAGATTCAGTTCCTAGCACATAAACCATCTGTAACTCCACTGCCAGAGGATCCAATACCCTCTCTGGGCACCAGGCATACATGAGGTATAGAAATAGACATGCAGCAAATGGATGGAACTAGAAAATATCATCCTGAGTGAGGTAACCCAATCACAGAAAAACACACATGGTATGCACTCAATGATAAGTGGATATTAACCCAAAAGCTTGAATTACCCAAGACACTATCCACAAACCACATGAAGCTCAAGAAGAAGGATGACCAAAGTGTGGATGCTTCTGTTCTTCTTAAAAGGGGGAACAGGAACAAAAATATTCATAGGAGGAGATATGGAGACAAAGTTTGGAGCAGAGACTGAAGGAAAGGCCATTCAGAGCCTGCTCCACCTGGGGATCCAGCCAATGTACATACAGCCACCAAATCCAGACAATATTGCTGATGCCAAGAAGTGCATGCTGACAGGAGCCTGATATAGCAGTCTTCTGAAAGACACAGCCAGAACATGAAAAATACAGAGGCAAATGCTAGTAGCAAACCACTGAACTGAGAACGAGGTCCCCATTGGAGGAATTAAAGAAAAGATTAAAGGAGCTGAAGGGGCTTGCAACCCCGTAAAAACAACAATACCAACCAACCATGATTAAACCACTACCCAAAGAGTATACATGGACAGACCCATGGCTCCAGCTGCATATGTAGTCAAGGATGGCCTTGTTGGGCACCAATGGGAGAAGCCTTGATCTTGCCAAGGCTGGACACCCCCCCCCATGTAGGAGAATGTCAGGGCGTGGAAGCAGGAAGTAGGGGTGGTTGGGAGGGGATCACCCTTATAGAAGAAGGGGGAGTGGAGATGGGATAGGGGGTTTATGGACAGGAAACTGGGAGAGGGAATAACATTTGAAATGTCAATTTTTTTAAAAAAAAAACTTAAATTCTAATAAAAAGTCAATATACAAAAATAGGCATGCAGACAAATCACTTATATGCCTAAAATAAAATAAATTAACCTTCCATGAATAAAATTCTAAAACATCTGAAGTGTATAACTTTCAAAATGTTCTGATTGAAAGAAATGTCAAAATTAAGTAAATGGGTACTTAACAAAGGGCAATAGTTCTTAATAGTATTTTTATATTTCTAAGTATTGGTCTATTTTATAATTAGATGGCATAAGTTGGCAGCAACTTTAAGAAAGACAAAAAACATACCTTCAGGACATATAGTTAACTTTTCCTACCCCAGATTCTGTTTATGACTCATTAGACCACATTGGCACTTTGATATTGTCAAATATCAAGCATAAACAGCATCTCCAACTTGTGGTTCAAAGAACTGGAAGCCACAGAAGAATAGCAAACACCGTCTCACAGGAAAGAGCTATAGAGCAAGCAACTTATACACAGGATGAGATCGTTCCAAAATGCCAACTGCTCCCTTGTTGCTCACGTTAAGCCAGGCTGAATGTGTTCAGTTTTATGTATTTCAGGCTTTTATGTACTTTAGTCATATAAGCTATATTTTATTTTTTAAGAAAAGTACAAAACTGCAATCAAGGTACTTTGAACAAGGCAATACTGTGAACTGAAAGCTTTATTCTGCCCACTGAGGCATTATTCTTCAGATGAAAGTTCATTATTATCTTTTCTAAGATGATACTTTGTCTGTGCCACGGTCTTCTTGTTCAATAACTTCCATTTAAAAATTTCTCTGCTTCCAAATCAAAGAAAATATTGAGGTACATGATATATCTCTGAAGATCTAAAACTCCAAATGCTTTGGACCTTTAGAAGTGCAACTACAGAGAAGCCACAAAGGACTAAAAAGCAGGATGAAATATTAGCTGTGGCCCTTCTACAGATTAGAACCAGAAGAGTGTGTTTGGCTTATGAAACTCTATGATTTATTACTGCTCAATAACCCCCAATGTCTCTGGCATGGACTTTGGAAATGTCTCTAGGTGTCAAGTATAAAAGAGGGAGAAACTGACTTAGCATATAGACTGAGTCTATCACTGTCGATAACACTATAAAAACATAATACAAAATATTTCCCAAGTCCCTTCCGGCTAGTAAGAAAGACCAAGACCTAAACTCAGAAGCTTACAAGGTCTTGATTTATGACTACCATTCTCAACACACTGGCTCACTTGCCCATAATAAAGTTGAAATCATAATACTGCTTTTATATTTAGGAGCATTCTATTTTCAGGCCCTGGTTCAGGAATCAGAAATACCAAGAAAAACATGTTGTTGGATGTATTATCATGTGGTAAGAATACAAATACTGAAAATGTGACCAGGACAAATTGCCCATTCACCTAACTCCACTACCAGTAGAATAGAAAATAGAATAGAATAGAATAGAATAGAATAGAATAGAATAGAATAGAATAGAATAGAATAGAATAGAATAGAATAGAACAGAATAGAACAGAACTTCTTTCATATTGGCTATGGCTGAATTGATGACAATTCTAACTTCCGAGGAAGATTACCTCAGAACTTTTTAGGAATGTAGAGTTTAATGTTACTGGTAGGACCTAATATTTGCTCCCTATTTCTTCATGGACACTTTAAGTTGCTTAATTTAGGGGCATTATACTAATAATTAACATTTCAGACCCAGTGGAGAAAAGTGCTCATCAAAAGAACGTAAGGGAATATGCAGACTAATTTTATGTCAACTTAACACAGTTAAGTCATTGGAGAAGAGGGAGCTTCAACTGTGAAAATATTCTCATAAGATCAAGATCAGGCTATAGGCAAGGTTACAGGGCATTTTTCTTAATTGGTGATTGATTTGGGAAGGCCCAACCTATTGTGGATGGTGCCATCCACTGGTGGTTCGGGGTTCTATAAGAAAGTAGGCTGAGCAAGCCAAGGGGAACGAGCCATGGGGAACAAGCAAGTAAGCAGCACTCCTCCATGGCCTCTGTGAGCTTCCACCTCCGGTTCCTGCCCTGTCTGAGTTCCTGTCCTGACTTCCTTCCATTAGGGACAGTAATGTAAAAGTGAAAGCTGAATAAACCCATTCTTCTGAAAGTTGTTTTTGATCACAGTATTTCATCACCCAAACTAGGACAGGATATGGCTTTGATTCTTAAGTTTCCTTGACTAAATCTTTGACTCATTCATCCACATGCATGTTTCACACATGTAAGGAGCATCTCAGTGCACATGGCCTATGGTATATCTGAGAAATATGAGTAAGAGTAGAGTATGGAAACCTGGGGTTTGGGTCACTTAGTTGTAAAATGATATCTTAGACTGCATTTTTTCATTTCAAATTAGTTTTTATTATCTTTTTTATACTCCAGTTGTTATCCCCTTCCCATTCTGCCCTCCAACAGTTCCTCATCCAATTCCTCCGCCCTCATCTCCAAGAGATGTCCCCAGACGCCCACACCCTCATACCCAGCCTGGCCTCCCCATTCCCTGAGGCCTCAAGTCTCTCAAGGGTTAGGTGCGTCTTCTCTGATTGAACTCAGACCCGGCAGTCCTCTGCTGTATATGTGTCTGTGCCCTCATATCAGCTGGTGGTGGGTCAGTGTCTGAGAGATCTCAGGGGTCCAGGTTTGTTGAGACTGTTGGTCTTCCTATGGGGTTGTAATCCTCCTCAACTTCTTCCAGAATTTCCCTAATTCAATCACAGGGGTACCTGACTTCAGATCATTGGTTGGGTATAAGTATCTGCTTCTGTCTCAGCTGCTTGTTGGGTCTCTCGGAAGGCAGCCATGCTAGGCTTCTGTCTGTAAGTACATCATAGCATCTGTAATAGTATCAGGTCTTAGACCCTCCTCTTGAGATGGGTCACAATTTGGGACAGTTACTGGACCTCCTTTCCCTCAGTCTCTTCTCCATTTTTTCCTCCATGATTCTGTTAAACTGATGATGATTTCAAATCATTCTAAAAATTAACAGATGTTCACAGTGGGTCAGCATTGATGAAAATATGTTGCGTAATTGCATGTTAAACCCAAAGTGAGGAGAACTAGAATAAAATAAAATTTTAAAAATGCTGCTCTGAAATTAAGAACCAAAGTTTTCCCCTGGTTAGTAACCATGCAAACAGCACTACTAATAGTGTGAGACACTCCCCCAAAGTTGCAATTTTGTCACTTTATAGAACATATTGGCTACATATTAATGTCTTAAACTGTTGATCACGGAAGTAATTTATTTCCAAATCAACACCTTCACTTCTAAACCTTCAAATAGAAAACAATCGCCAAAACTATAAGAAGGAAAACAAACATTAATTTGCAAAAGGTTGTTTATTACATTCACAGCTGGAAGGCTAATAAACCCTGGAAGGATATTTCCATTCTAGTCAAACTCAAATAATAGTGTCTACATCTTCATTTAACAGAAAATAACTCTGAAAGAAAGATATTAATCTTTAAATCCCTGCCATTCATCATTAAGGGCAAATTAGGTAAGTGCCTGCTGCTTCTGCCATTTCAATAATTCATAGGTTCTCCAGCAAAGCTGTTTCAGTTACATCTCTAGAAATAGTGTCTTTACTGGTAAATTCATGGGGGTGAGGCAGGGGGATTTAAATAACTCACTTTGATGTTTCATGAACTCAGTTCTAGCCAATCTGGATGAGTGGAACTTCATTTAACTACCAGGCTCACTCAGCCAAAACAGAGAAAAGTGGTTAGAGTGGAACTTGTCTATGCCCTTCACTCATCTTTGGCTTCTCTACCTCTCAGCTACTTGATGCTCTGACATTGTCTAGTTGTCTGATAACCACTCAGAGTTAACTCCTTTCACTTTCACCTTATTACAGCAGAAACTGATTCCTACTGCAATGTGTACAGCATTCATTCACTATGTCAACTGTCCCAAGAATATTGAACTTTGAATGTTAATAGGAAAAGAACAAATGGCTGTTAGTACTTAAGTTGTCTGTCTTATAAACCAGGGCAATAAGTCAAAACAAAGGATTTCAAGCAGTTCACACAGAGCTAAAAATTGGACTGGAAGACATTTTAGGCAACCTCTAATCCAAGATTGGTCCTTTCCAGGACCAATAAGTAGAATAAGTAGAGTTAACCACTCCATCTGTTTATCACTCTATAAATATCCATCTCTTTACTCACCAGTTGTAAAGTATTCCCTTCATTCACCACTCACACGTTTATCCAATGGGTACTTGGTTCCAGATACTAGTTACATCCTAAAGGTTCAAGTGATGATGGAGATCAGTAAACCTGCCCTCTGGCAGCTCAGTCTGTGGTAAAGATACATGTTATGAAAGTGTTGTGGTCTAGATGGCCTCCAGTTCCTTTCCCAAGAACAAACATTGATCCAGATGTGATCCATGACTGTGGAAAACTGGAGGCATTAAATAAGGCTCCATATCTTAGGGGTCAAAACAAGGCCAAAAGGAAGAACTGAGAGAAAGGGGTCAAAGATACAGTTTTCTCAGGCTCTGCAGTATGATCTCTAGCAGCTAGATGAATTGTATATAAAAAGCAATGGGAAAAAACAAAAGTTGTTCATTCTTGAAGTGAACCTGGAGTCTTGTGTCTCTCTCTACTATTATACAGATTCCTATGATGCACACAGATATGCTGGCCATGGAATGAAATTTTTTAAAAAGTTAACATAGTGATTTTATATGTTTTTAAAAGTATAAGGGGTAATAAAGTGCTAAGACAGGTTGAACACAGAGAAAAGTAATAAAGGAAGCTCTCTGTAAGAGAGGTCCATCTCAGGCTGAAGTATGAAAATAAGCCAGCCAAAGTACTGAGGGAAAAGCATTGTATTTCAAGCTAGGAATTTCCTGGAAGTCCAAAGTCCCTACTCTAGAAACAGGCTTGTCACATTTCAAGAGCAAAGAAACATCAGCATCTTACAGGAAAACAATGAAGTGTGAAAGCTAGAAAGACAGCAGGAATCAAACCATGAAGACTTAAATCCCCTCTCTGAGGGAGTGGCAAGTCATGGATGAGATGAAGAAGCAGACCTGATCTATAGCTATGAAGACCACTCTAGTATTCCACCTTGCCAGAACTAAACTATAGCTTTGCTTAGTTGGATTTTTGGTTACTTGGTTAATTAGTTGGCTGATTGGTTAGTTGGTTAGCTGGTTAACTGGTTGGTTGGTGGGTCAGTTGTTTCATTGGTTAGGTTTGTTTTCTCATCTTAGTACCTAAGAAAGTGCATTGTAGAATTGAAATGGTTGAAGCACTTGCCTTCACTTCTTATACTAACTTTTGAAGAGTTATAGAACTTCTCTTAGCCAAAGCATAGTCAGGTATTAAGTGTAGAAAACAGGAGGGAATCGCACTTAGTAATACAAAACGGGTCTTGATTCCTTCTCTCTATCCTTGCTGAAACAGATCCTTCCAGTCTTCCTATGTCCAACAAATGGCTATTACCCAACTGTTCTGTCCAAATACTACTTGATGACCTTCACTCATAATTCATATCTATTTGTTAGTCATTTCTACCTTCAAAATAAGTCCCCTTGTAACTCTTACTAATATTATGTCTGTTGCTAAATAGTATTTATACTGCTACCTTCTAACACTTTAACATGTATAGTCCAGACTTCACATACCAGAAAGAGTGATATTCTCAAAGCCAAAAGAGCATATTACCACTATATCTGCAACTCTCAAATGGACTACTATGTACAGTAAAGTCCAGTCTTCCAATCAAAATATGTGAGATTCTGATAACCTGGCTCTCACGTTTCTCTCTAACCTGGCATCCCAGATCCTCTTTGTCAGCTCTCAACCCTCCCATTCCAGAGCTCCTCCACTATCTTCTCTCCATCCTCAAATACTTACTCAAAACCTCTGGAATTTTCACTAATATCATAATTAGAATTTTCACCTATAGATCAACTTTTAGGAAGGTTAGGAGATATAGCCTTGTTGTAAGTGATGTGTACACTAGGAGTGGGCTTTGGCCTAAGCCAGACCCAGTGTGTGTATGTATGGGGGGTCTGGGGGACAGGTAATGTGCACATGTGTATGCATGGCCTATTTGTCAATCTCTGTTTCCGTCTCTCTCCTCTCCCAACCCTCTCCAAATCTCTTCTCTCTCTCTCTCCCCTCTCTCTCTCTCTCTCTCCCCTCTCTCCTTCCTTCTCCTTTTTTCTTTTTTTTTTCCTCTTTTCTTCCTCCTTCTCTCTCTCTCTCTCTCTCTCTCTCTCTCTCTCTCTCTCTCTCTCTCTTTCTCTCTCTCTCTGCCTTCTGCCTGAGGGATCATGTGGCTCTCAGCTACTTCTCCATCCCCTCCTCTTCTTCTATAAACCATGCCAAAAGCTTTGGTCTCTTTGTAGCAAAAGAATAGTAATTAAAACTACTGGCTAATTTTTGCCATTCATTTTCAACTCCATAACAGCCTTTTGCTGATCATCCAACTACATTTCATCATCTCAAATTCAACAACTCCCAAGTTGTGCGGTCATAGTCTTCTTATGTATTCTCAATAACTACCAAGGACTCAGAGCATTGTGATGTATGTGGATTGCATCTATCAATAAGTATATTATAATTTTAATGGATATTTTGAAATTATATATTTACTGAATCATTTTCTAACAAAAAGTTACCTCACACAGATCAAATATTTCCAAAATGAAAAAAATTAGAGCACTATTTTATATTTCATGCTTTGAAAAAATCTCATAGTATTTGAGATATTAAAAACAGTTGGATACTCATACTTGCTTCTACATGCAATTTGATGTGAACTCTTCTCCTAGCTAAATTATTTGAATAAAACTCGGGCTTACATATACACATAGTTAAAAAACTTTTTCAAAAAATTATAGATGCTACACTAACACTTTCCCATATGGAAATTTTTAAAGACTAATTGCAATATGTAATACAACACTATCAATAAGCTTCTATACTACAACAAAATCTATTTTCAATCTTGCATTGTGAATTTGATAATATAACATAATGCATTGATAACTAAATACTGGCCCACTGAGATAAACACAGCCAGATATTGAAATATTTTATTATGTGATAGACCTACTTATCTTTGGGGGATACTTTCTAAAACTGTTTCTTGGATGCTGAAATGAAAGATTGTGCAAACACTACATACATCGTGTCTTTCTATACGACACCTATAATAAATTTAGTTTATATATTAAACATAATTAGAGATGAATGATAACACTAAGATATAAAATAAGAATAATATGTTGTAATTAGAGTTATTTAAAATTTATATAGTATGTGAACTGGGTGGTACAGCCAGTAATTGCAACACTCGGAGGTAGACACAATAGAATCATGAGTTTGAAGCCAGAATGTGCAACAGAGGAAAACCCTGTCTCAGTCAAAGAATTTGTAGAAGCTGGAGAAATGGCTTAGTGGTCAGTAATATAAACTGCTCTTAAAGAGTACGAGAGTTCAGAACCCATCACACATGTTAGACATGTCAAAACTATGTGAAACCCCAAGGAAATCCAACACCTCTGGGATTTCTGAGCACCTATATATGTGCATGTATACACACACAAACATACACACACATGCACAAACAGACACACACAGACACACACACACACATCAAATTAAAAATAAAAATAGTTTTTGTTTTGTTTTGTTTTTGTTTTCTTTTTCTTATTGGATAATTTTTTTTTTACATTTCAAATGTTATTCCCCGGTTTCCCAGACATAAGCTCCCTATCCCATCCTCCTCCTCTTCTTCTATAAGGGTGTTCCCCTCCCCATCCACCACCCATTTCCACTCCCTCGCCGACATTCCCCTACACTGGGGGTTCAACCTTGGCAGGACCAAGGGCTCCTCCTTCCATTGGTGCCCAACAAGGTCATCCTCTGCTACATAAAAAGTTGGAGCCCTGGGTCAGTCCATGTGTAGTCTTTTGGTAGTGGTTTAGTCCCTGGAAGCTCTGGTTGGTTGGCATTGTTGTTCTTATGGGGTTGCAAGCCCCTTCAACTCTTTGAATCCTTTCTCTAATTCCACCAATGAGGGTCCCATTCTCAGTTTAGTTTGCTGCTGGCATTCGCCTCTGTATTTGACATGCGCTGGCTGTGTCTCTCAGGAGACATCTATATCCTGTTCCTGTCACCATGCACTTCTTAGCTTCACAAATCTTACCTAGTCTTGGTGGCTGTATGTGGGGCACATGTGGGGCAGGATCTGAATGGCCATTCCTTCAGTCTCTGCTCCAAACTTTGTCTCCAAATCTACTCCTAGGAATATTTTTGTTCTGCCTTTTAAGGATAAGAAAAGCATCTGCATTTTGGTCATGCTTCTTGAGCTTCATGTGGTTTGTGGATTGTATCTTGGGTAATTCGAGCTTTTGGGCTAATATCCACTTATCAGTGAGCCCATACCATGTGTGTTTTTCTGTGATTGGGTTACCTCACTCAGGATGATATTTTCCAGTTCCAACCATTTGCCTATGAATTTCATTAAGTCATTGTTTTTCATATCTGAGTAGTACTTAATTGTGTAGATAAACCATATTTTCTGTATCTATTCCTCTGTTGAAGGACATCTGGGTTCTTTCCAGCCTCTGGCTATTATAAATAAGGCTGCTATGAACATAGTGCAGCATGTGTCTTTGTTACATGTTGGAGCATCTTTTGGGTATATACCCAAGAGAGGTATAGCTGGATCCTCAGGTAGTGCAATGTCTAATTTTCTGAGGAACCTCCAGACTGATTTCCACAGCAGTTGTACCAGTTTGCAATCCCACCAAAAATGAAGGAGTGTTCCTCTTTCTCCACATCCTTGACAGCATCTGTTGTCACCAGAGTTTTTATCTTAGCCATTCTGACTGGTGTGAGGTGGAATCTCAGGGTTGTTTTGATTTGCATTTCCCTTATGACTAAAGATGTTGAACATATCTTTAGGTGCTTCTCAGCCATTCGATATTCCACAGTTGAAAATCCTTTGTTTAGCTCTGTACCCATTTTTTAATAGGGTTATTTGGCTCTCTGGAGTCTGACTTCTTGAGTTCTTTGTATATTTTGGATATTAACCCTCTATCAGTTGTAGGATTGGTAAAGATCTTCTCCCAATCTGTTGGTTGCCATTTTGTCCTAATGACAGTATCCTTCGCCTTACAGAAGCTTTGTAGTTTTATGAGATCCCATTTGTCGATTCTTGATCTTAGAGCATAAGCCATTGATGTTTTGTTCAGGAAATTTTCTCCAGTACCCATGTGTTCGAGATTCTTCCCCACATTTTCTTCTATCAGTTTGAGTGTATCTGGTTTGATGTGGAGGTCCTTGATCCATTTGGACTTAAGCTTTGTACAGGGTCATAAGCATGGATTGATCTGCATTCTTCAACATGCTCACCTCCAGTTGAACCAGCACCATTTGCTAAAAATGCTATCTTTTTTCCATTGGATGGTTTTGGATCCTTTTTCAAAAATCAAGTGACCATAGGTCTGTGGGTTCATTTCTGGGGCTTCAATTCTATTCCACTGGTCTATCTACCTATCTCTGTATCAATACCATACAATTTTTATCACTATTGCTCTGGAATACTGCTTGAGTTCAGGGATAGTGATTCCCCCGGAAGTCCTTTTATCATGAAGGTGTGTTGACGATAGTTTTAGCTATCCTGGGTTTTCTATTATTCCAAATGAATTTGCAAATTGTTCTGTCTAACTCTATGAAGAAGTGGATTGGAATTTTGATGGGGATTGCATTGAATCTGTAGATTGCTTTTGGTAAAATGGCCATTTTTACCATATTAATGCTGCCAATCCATGATCATGGGAGATCTTTCCATCTTCTGAGATCTTCATTTTCTTTCTTCAGAGGCTTGAAGTTCATATCATACAGATCTTTCACTTGCTTGGTTAAAGTCTCACTGAGGTATTTTATATTATTTGGGACTATTATGAAGGGTGTCATTTCCCTAATTTCTTTCTCAGCATGTTTCTCTTTTATGTAGAGGAAGGCTACTGATTTATTTGAATTAATTTTATACCCAGACACTTTGCTGAAGGTGTTTAGCAGGTTTAGTAGTTCTCTGGTGGAACTTTTGGGATCACTTATATATACTATCATATCATCTGCAAATAGTGATATTTTGACTTCTTCTTTTCCGATCTGTATCCCCTTGACCTCCTTTTGTTGTCTGATTGCTCTGGCTAGAACTTCAAGAACTATATTGAATAAGTAGTGAGAGATGGGCAGCCTTGTCTAGTCCCTGATTTTAGTGGGATTGCCTTAAGTTTCTCTCCATTTAGTTTAATGTTAGCTACTGGTTTGATGTATATGGCTTTTATAATGTTTAGGTATGGCCTTGAATTCCTGTTCTTTCCAGGACTTTTATCATGAAGGGGTGTTGAATTTTGTCAAATGCTTTCTCAGCATCTAATGAAATGATCATTTGGTTTTGTTCTTTCAGTTTGTTTATATAATGGATTACGTTGATGGTTTTCCGTATATTAAACCATCCCTGCATGCCTGGGATGAAGCCTACTTGATCATGGTGGATGATTGTTTTGATGTGCTCTTGGATTCGGTTTGCCAGAATTTTGTTGAGTATTTTTGCGTCAATGTTCATAAGGGAAATTGGTCTGAAGTTCTCTTTCTTTGTTGGGTCTTTGTGTGGTTTAGGTATAAGAGTAATTGTGGCTTCATAGAAGGAATTCAGTAGTGCTCCATCTGTTTCAATTTTGTGGAATAATTTGGATAATATTGGTATGAGGTCTTCTATGAAGGTCTGATAGAATTCTGCACTAAACCCATCTGGACCTGGGCTCTTTTTGGTTGGGAGACCTTTAATGACTGCTTCTATTTCCTTAGGAGTTATGGGGTTGTTTAATGGTTTATCTGTTCCTGATTTAACCCGGTACCTGGTATCTGTCTAGGAAATTGTCCATTTCTGCAGATTTTCAAGTTTTGTTGAATATAGGCTTTTATAGTAAGATCTGATGATTTTTGAATTTCCTCTGAATCTGTAGTTATGTCTCCCTTTTCATTTCTGATTTTGTTAATTTGGACATTCTCTCTGTGTCCTCTGGTTAGTCTGGCTAAGGGTTTATCGATCTTGTTGATTTTCTCAAAGAACCAACTTTTGATTCCGTTGATTCTTTGTATATAGTCCTTTTTGTTTCTCCTTGGTTGATTTCAGCTCTGAGTTTGATTATTTCCTGCCTTCTACTCCTCCTGGGTGTACTTGCTTCTTTTTTTTCTAGAGCTTTTAGGTTTGCTGTCAAGCTGTTGACATATGCCCCTACTTTTGGGTCCCTGTACACAGGGGTCCCTGACTGTGCTAGGTGTTTTCCTCTAGAGTCAGAAATGTGGGCAGAGAGTAGTCTCCTCTGGTTTCCCAGGCATGTCTGCCCCTCTGAAGGTCTAGCTCTCCCTCCCATTGGATTTGGGTGCAGGGAGCTGTTTTAGCAGGTCTGTTCAGATCCGGGCACAGTCTGGATCACAGGGTTCCTGCAGTTTGACTGCCCCTATCTTCCTGTTCCCAGAGGCCCTACACAGTTTCCTCTGGGCCAGGAATGTGGACAAAGGTGGGCAGAAGTGGCAGTCTCTCCTGCCCTGCAGTCTCAGGATTGCCCACACATCTGAGCGATAAGCTCTCTCTCCCATGGGGTTCGGGAGCATGGAGCTGTTGCCCGGGTCAACGAGGTCTCCAGTAGCCTTTATGATTAAGTTTATATTAAGATAAGAAAAAAAGCCAACTCCTACAATGCACTGAAGAATTTTTTAAATTAATTGTTTGGGAAAGTGTTGTAATACAGTAATCAATTTCATCATGGCGCCTTTGTGTGCGTGTGGCACAGTACTCTGTTCTCCTCTGCCTCCTTCCCCCATTGCCTTCTCCTTGATCCCTCCCCATCCCCACTGGTTTCTTCCTTCTCCCACTTAGTTCTGGCTTCTCCTTCCTATTATATCTATTATATTAGCCTCTCTAATTTCCATCACCTTTAAGAGAAATTCCTACTCTCATGATCCTGTTTCTAGTCTAGTGACTTTCATTTATACAAGTATATATACACGGACATGTGTATATGATTTGAATTTAGGTTTGTATATGCAATATTTGAAGAATACATAAATGTCAGAGATTTTGGCAGAGAACTCCATGTGAAATTGTTCCCAGGCTTCAAGTTAAGTAATAACACTGTATTTTTTGGGCTTACATAGTCCCACATTTGTTTGATAAGTATTAATTTAATACTACATTGGATGTTGTAGCAAATTTGAATATGTATCTTCACGACCTGTGTCATAATGCTATATTCTTCAATAACCCTACTTAAGGCAGATTGATGACATGTCCTATGAGAGAATTTACATCCTACAAAAGTTCCAAGATCATTTACAGCCCTATTCACCAAAGGTATTTAAAGGAAGTTGGTGCTGACTGAGCCATGCTTTGAATTATGGACTAGACGAATTCCAAGATACTAAGTCAGAAAAAAATAAAAAGAGATGAAACACAGTCAACAGATTCAAGTGTGGAAGAAACATTAATTTTCTATTTCCACTTTCCTCCACAAGTCCTCACTCTATGGACTCTGCAAACACAGTTTCATTTTTCCCCTAACTTCTGAGAAGTACTGAATTACTGTAGTTTGGGGATGATAATTAGTGAGACTTAATCCAGTCCATACAAGTGTTACAATATCCAGCAATTTTAATAATTGTTTCCCATCTATATTTTATGTATCTCTACCATTTACACATACAATTGTGAGAGAGAAATCTTTATGATCAATGGGATTTCCATTTTCTTCTCTTGAGTTGTGCAGCATCCTCATGGCATTGCTGTGTATGGATTACCAACTCCCCTCTTTTATTGGGTTTGCCTCTTTTTTTTAATCCTAAGGAACATTTTGTAGACTAGGAGGAAGTTATATGCTTTTGCTCTCTTCCTTGTGATAAATGTCCTATTCTCACATACTCTCTTTGCACAAAGAAACTTAAAACACAAAATTCAAAGCTGTTGTTAACATGTTTCTATTTCTTATTCTACCACATCCCTCTTCTGAAGCTATGATCTCAAAATTGACTGAGTAGAGATAAGAAAGTTTGGAAAAACTAAAAATATAAAAGTTTGGTTGTTGTTGCTTTTAAATATATCAGTCATTATCCAAATAAGTATTTGATATCATGGACTGGTCAAGTTTCTGGATTCTTCCCAGGAGCAAAGAGATGAACATCCAGGAACAAAGAAGTAAATACTAAGAAAAGGTAACAAAAGCCATTTATTGAGGCAAAAAGCAAAGAATAGAAAGCACCATACCCAGAAAGTAGAGAGTCTCCAATGCTGGTAGATTACCAAATGGCCTCTGAGTTACTCCATCTTAGAGACCCCAGAACCTTTTCCCCTTTGATCTCCTTCCTTGGGAAAGAATACTTCATACTCATCAAAGGAAAAATACATCAAGACGATACTTCTATTCTTAACATCTATGCCCCAAACACAAAGGCATCCACTATTATAAAAGAAACTGTTACAGCTTTAAACATAGTGACTCACACATTGTTAGTGAGAGTTTCAATACCTAACTCTCACCAATGCACAGGTAATCCAGACAAAACCTAAACATAGAATTACTGGAGTTACTGGATATTATAAACCAAATGAACCTAATAAGTCACTACAGGTACAAGAAATTTGAAATAATTCTCTGTATTCTGTTCGACCAGCTTAGACTAAAGCTGGATTTCAACAACAACAGAAAGCAAACTTATGGAAACTGAAAAACTCTCTACTGAATGAAAAATGAGTGGACAGATATAAAGAAATTAAAGACTTTCTGAAATTCAATGAAAATGAAAACACAGCATACCCAAACTTATGGGAGACAATGAAAGGGGTGCTAGTAGGAATTTTCATAGCACTAAGTGCCTACATTAAAAAAAAAGGAGACATATCATACTATCAACTTTAACAGCACACCTCAAAGCTTTAGAACAAAAAGAAGTAAGTATACCCAAGAGGGGTAGATGTCAAGAGATAACCAAACTGAGGGCCAAAATCAATAGAAAAGAGAACGATGCAAAGAATCAATGAAACAAAGAACTGATTCTTTGAGAAAATAAATAAGATAGATCCTTATCCAAACAAGCAAAAAGGCAGAGAGACTGTTTAAATTAGCAAAATCAGAAACCCAAAAGGAGACAAAACAACCAACACTGAGGAAATTCAGAGAATCATACTTTAAAAACCTGTACTCCAAATTAGTATATATATGTGTGTATATATATATATATACTCAATAGGTACTAGTTAATAAAGTTAAATCAAGATCAGATAAACAAAGAATTATAATTCCTAGTCACTTAGAAGCAATCATTAAATATCTCCCAACCAAGAAAAGATCAGGCTGGATGGTTTTATCATAAAATTCTACCAGACTTTCAAAGAAGAATTAATATCAATACTCTTCAAATTATTCCACAAAATAGAAAGAGAAGGAATAGTTCACATTTCATTTTATGGGGCCTCAGTTATCCTGATAACCAAGCCACATAAAGACTCAACAAAGAAAGAAAATTACAGACCAATTTCTCTTATGAGCATAGATGCAAAACCACTCAATAAAATACTTGCAAACCAAATCTGATCACACATCAAAAAGATTATTTACCATGATCAAGTAGGCTTTATTCCATGAATATAAGGTTGATTCGATAATCAAAAAATCCATCAATGTAGTCCACCATATAAACAAACTGAAGAAAAACAGATGTTTATTAGTTAGATGATGAAAAAGCCAATAAATAAGTTTTTTAAAGTCCTGGATGGATTAGGGATACAAAGGACATACCTAAACATAGTAGACATTTTACCGAAGGCCTGTAACCTAAAGCAAATTAAATGTAAACTCGAAGCATTCCTAACAAAATCAGAAACAAGACAAGGTTTTCCACTCTCTCTGTGTAGTTTTTCAATATAGTATGTGAAATTTTAGCTAGAATAATAAGGCAACTGAAAGAGATCAAAGAGATACAAATTGGAAAGGAAGAAGGCAAAGTATCTTTATTTGCAGATAATACAATAGTATATATAAGTGACCCTAAAAATTCCACCAGGAAATTCCTACAGCTAATAAACTCTTTCATCAAATAGCTGGATACAAGAGTTACAAAAATCAGAAGCTCTCCTACATACAAATGACAAAAGGATTGAGAAAACAGGAAAACAACACCTTTTACAATAGCCTCAAATAATATAAAATATTTTGGGGTAATTCTACCCAACCCAATGAGAGGCTTGTATGATTAAAAAATAATAATTTCAAGACTCTGAAGAAAGAAATTGAAGAAGACTTCCCATGCTCATGGATCAATAGTAAAAATGGCCATTCTACCAAAATCAAGCTACAGATTCAATCCAATCCCTATCAAAATTCCAAGACAATTATTTACATGCCTTAACAAGACAATTCTCAATTATATGGAAGCACTAATCCTGAACAATAAAAGAGCTTCAGGAGGTCCCACCATTCCTGATTTCAAGTTGTACTACAGAGCTATAGTAGTAAAAACCTCATGCTATTGACATAAAAACGGACACATTGAGTAATGGAATCAAATTGAAGACCCAGCATAAATACACTTACATACAAATACCTAATTTTTTGTAAAGAAGCCAGAAATACAGACTGGAAAAAAGAACAGTATCTTCAATGAACAGTGCTGGTCAAACTGGATGGCTGCATGGAGAAGAATGGAAATAGACCCATATTTGTCATGCTACATAAAGCTCAAGTTCAAGTGTATTAAAGACTTCAACATAAACCTATATACAGTAAATCTAATAGAAGAAAAAGTAGAAATAGGACTAAATTCATTCATTGATACAGGAAACTATTTTCTGAACAGAACACCAATAATACAGACCGTAAGATCAACAATTAATAAATGGGACCTCATGAAACTGAAATGCATCTATAAGGCAAAGCACACCATCAATAGGTCAAAGCAACAGCCTACAGAATGAGAAAATATTTTTTTACCACCTCTACTTCTGATCAAGGACTAATATCCAAAATATATAAAGAACTCAAGAAGCTAGATAGCAAAAAAAACCAAATAATCCAATGAAGGGTACAGATCTAAACAGAGAATTTTCAATAGAGGAATCTTAAATGGCTTGGAAACCCTTAAATGTTCGCTATCCTTAGTCATCAGGGAAATGCAAATCAAAACTACTTTGAGATTCCACCTTACACCTGTCAGGATGGCTAAGATAAAAAACAGAAGTGACAGCTCATGTTGGTGAGGATGTGGAATAAGAGAAGCACTCCTTCATTCCTGGTGGGAATGTAAACTTGTATAGCTGTAGTGATTTGAATAGGTTTAACCCCCATAGACTAACCTATTTGAAAGCTTGTTCCACAGGGAGTGACAGTATTAGGTGTGTCCTTATTAGAATAGATGTAGCCTTATTGGAGGAAATGTGTCATTGTGTGGGGTGGGCTTTGAGGTCCTATGCTCAAGCTCCACTCAGTAAGGAAGAAACTCTTGCCAGCTGCCTTCAGAAGCCAGTTCCCCCTGGGTTGTCTTAGGATCAAGATGTAGAACTTTTAGCTCCTTCTCTAGGACCTGCTTGCAGGCTGCCATGCTCCTGCCATGATGGTAATAGATTGAACCTCTGAAATTACAAGCTAGTCCCAGTTAGATGTTTTCTTTTATAAGTTGCCTTGGACAGGGTATCTCTTCACAGCAATAAAACCCTAACTAAGACAACAGCTATGATGAAAATCAATATGGCAGCTCCTCAGAAAGTTGAGAATAAATCTACCTCAAAACCAGCTATACCACTCTTGGACATATAGTCAAAGGATACTCTATCCTACCGAAAGGACACTTTGCTCAGCAATATTCATTATGGTTTAGTCATAATAGCTAAAAATTGGAAACAACCTAGATGTCCCTCAACAGAATAAATAATATGCGGTGCATTTACACAACAGAGTATTACTCAGCTATTTCTAAAAATGATGTGATGCTAAAATGCCTTTGACAAAATAGAACACTCCTTCTGTTTAAAGTCTTGGGGATGATCAGGAATTCATGAAACACACCTAAGCATAATAAAAGCAATATATAGAGAACAAACAGTCAACAACAAATTAATTGGAGAGAAACTAGAAGCAATCCCACTGAAATCAGGGATAAAACGTGCTGCCCACTCTGTTCAATGTGCTACTTGAGGTTCTCGCTAGAGCAATTAGACAACAAAAGGAGATCAAGGGGATACAAATTGGAAAGGAAGAAGCTGTTGCCTTAGCTCCTATTTGTGGATGATATGATAGTATACATAAGTAATCCCAAAAATTCTACCATAGAGCTCTTAACACAAAAGTGGAAGGATATAAAATTAACTCAAACAAATCAGTACCCTTCCTTTATATAAATGATAAACAGGTTAAGAAAGAAATTAGGAAAACAACACCCTTCACAATAGTCACAAATAATATAAAATATCTTGGTGTAACTCTTATCAAGCAAGTAAAAGAACTTCAAATCCCTGAAAATAAAAATCGAAGAAGACCTCAGAAGATGGAAAGATCCTCCATGCTCATGGACTGGTAGGATTAAAATAGTAAAAATAGCCATTTTACCAAAAGCAATCTAAATATTCAATGTTCAAAATTCCAACATAATTCTTCACAGACATGGAAAGAGCAATTCTAAACCTCATATGGAAAAAAAAGGATAAACAAACAATTCTCAACAATAGAAGATTTTCTTGGGGAAATCAACATTCCTAACTTCAAGCTGTACTACAAAGCAATAGTGATAAAGACCACATAGTATTGGTACAGAAACAGACAGTTTGATCAATGAAGTAGAATAAAAATCCCAGAATAAACCCACATACCTATGGACACTTGAATTTTTAACAAAGAGGACAAAATCACACAATGGTTAAAAAAAGCATCTTCAGTAAATGATGCTGGTCTAACTGTCAGTCTACACACAGAAGAATGAAAATAGAACCATATTTATTACCTTGCACAAAGATCAAGTCTAAGTGGATCAAGGACATCAACATAAAACCTGATACACTGAATCTAATAGAAGAGAAAGTAGGAAAGAGTCTCAAACTCATTGGCCCAGTGAGAAATTTCCTGAACAGAACACCAATGATTGCTCAGGCTCTAAGATCAAGAATTGATAAATGGAACATCATGAAACTGAAAAGCTTTAAGGCAAAAAACACCATCAATAGGACAAATCAGCAACCTACAGATTGGGAAAAAATCTTCACTAACCTTATATCCAATAGAGGGCTAATATCTAAAATATATAAAGAACTCAAGAAGTTAACCTCCAAAAAAATCAAATAACCCAATTTAAAAATGTGGTACAGAGCTAAACAGAGAATTTTCAACTGAGGAATTTCAAATGGCCAAGAAGAACTTAAAGAAATATTCAAGATCTTTAGTCATCAAGCAAATGCAAATCAAAAAGGCTCTGAGATTCTACCTCACACCAATCAGAAATGTCTAAGATCAAAAACAGTGACAGCACATGCTGGCAAGGATGTAGAGAAAGAGGAACACTCCTCTACTGCTGGTGGGATTGCAAGCTGGTACAACCACTCTGAAAATCAGTCTAGGAGCTTGTCAGAAAATTGGAAATAGTTCTACCTGAAGACCAAGCTATACTCCTGGGTATATATTCAAAAGACAACCACCATACCACAAGGACAGGTACTCCACCATGTTCATAGCAGCCTTATTTGTGATAGCCAGAAGCTGGAAACAACCCACATGTCCCTCAACGGAAAAATGGATATAGAAAATGTGGTTCATTTACACAATGGAATACTATTCAGCTATTAAAAACAAGCACATCATGAATTTTGCAGACAAATGGATGGAACAAGAAAATATCATTCTGAGTAAAGTAACCCAGACCCCAAAAGACATGCATGGTATGTACTTACTGATAAGTGGATATTAACCCAAAAGTACAGAATACCAAGTTTACAACCCAACGATCATAAGAAGTTTAATAAGAAGGAAGGCTCAAGCAAGGATGCTTCAATCCTACTTAGAAGGGGGAACAAAATAATCAAGGGGGACAGAGGGAGGGAGGGCCCTAAGTGGTAGAGGCGAGGGGAGGAGAAAGGGTGAACAAGATCAGATATGGAGGGAAGGACAGGAGAGAAGCCCAGAGGGCAGGAGAATGAGTGGTAAAAGTAGCTTCTTGGGGTGGGAGGTAGGGAGCCATCTAGAAAGTCCCAGAGACCTGAGATATGAGAGACTCCTAGGACTCAATGAGGGTCAAAATACCCAACAGTGGGGGGGGGGAGAACTCAAAGAGTCCACTCCTGGTAGATAGACAGGGCCCCAAGTAGAGGGACGGGGATATTAACCCTCAGCCAAAATCTCTGACCCAGAATTGTTCCTGTCTAAAAAGAACTGCAGGAACAAAAATGGAGAAGGGACTGCAGAAAAGGCTGCCCAGTGACTGGCCCAAGCTGGGATCCATCTCATGGGGAGTGGAAGCTCCAAGGCCTGACAATATTATTGATGCTATGATGTGCTTACAGAGAAGAGCCTAGCATGGCTGTCCTCTGAGAAGCCCTATCAGCAGCTGACTGAGACAGATGCAGTTGCTTACATCCAACCATTGGACTGAAGTCTGGGACCCTTATGGAAGAATTAGAGGAAGAACTGAAGGAGCTGAATAGGAGGATGACCCCATAGGAAGACCAGCAGTCTCAACTAACTCAGACCCCTGGGAGCTCCCTGAGATTAAGCCACCAACCAGGCAGCATACAGGCTAGACCAAGGTTCCCAGCACACATAGAGCAGAGGGCTGCTGGAAGAAGATGGGCCTAATCCTCCAGAGACATGAGGCCCCAGGAAAGGGGGATGCCCTGGAGGGGGTATCCTCTCCAAGGTAAGGTGCAGAAGGAATGGTATGAGGAACTGTGGGAGGGGGAACTGGGATGGCAGACAACAGCTGGAATGTAAATAAATAAAATAATTATTTAAAAAAACTCCAAATTAGTGAGGAAACAGAACATGTTGATAATTATGTATAGACTCTTCATTGCAGCAAAGTGTCTAATTCTCCTCTAGGATTATATATCTATCTATAAAATCAAATATTGGAGAATTCATTAATGAATCACTATAATGCCCTATTTCCCAACACTGATATATGTGAGAAAGTTATAAAAGAAGATGATAAAAAGATAAAATACTGAAATCATTTTTAAAAATGGCATGATAGAATGTGCAGGCAAATGGTTAAAACAAGAAAAGCATTATCCTAAGTGAGGTAACCCAGATTCAGAAAGATAAATACTGTATGTCTTCACTTATAAGGGGATGTTAGCTGTTAAGTAAATAATAACGATGCTATACTCCTTAGGCCCAGAGAGGTTAGGTAAAGAGCAGGGGTCTATGGGGTATGAAGGAAACTCCCTGGAGAGGAAAATAGAATAGATGTTATGGGCTGATTGAGGGCAATTGGAAATAGGAGCAGCAGGAGACCTGGTTGGGAGGGAGATGAGGTCGAGAGAGTGATTGTAGAGAGAGATGGTTGGAATTGGGGGGTGCAATTTAGGGTTGGTGTGGAATTCTAATGCATTGGAAACTTCCTGGAATCTATGAAGGTGATCCTAATGAAGACTCCTAGTAGTAAGGGTATAAGGAATCTCAACTGGCCATCTCTTACAGCCAGTCTTTCAGTTGTGAAAGTAGGGTTGTTGGCCAAGTGGGTCACATGAAAATCCACAAACAACCCAGTCTATTGCTAAGACAGAAGGCTGCTTTCCACAAACTGACAACAGGGCCGCAGTGGCAAGGAAGACACCCATACAACTCATTGAACATGAAGAAGTTGTTCTAGTGCCTACATGGGGCTCTCACCATACACTCCAGTCTCTTTGGTGCAGGAAGGTGTTCCATGGGCTACCAAAAAAGGAGCATGGACACCGACACAGCCAAAAACTGACCTGTAATCTGCACTGCCTGCAAAATATTCTAGGCCAGTGGTGGTACAGAATTTGTGGGAATAGTCAGCCAATGTCTGATTTGACCTAAGGCCCATCCCACCAGAAGGAATCTAGACCCAACACTGGGTAAAATCAAAAAACACTACTGGTCTAAAACAAACAAAACCAAAAACAAATCAATAAAGTGATTCCTAATGATCTTCTGCTCTACTCAGATCAGTGCCTTATTCATTCAGTTATCGCCAGATAAGTTTCCTCCAGCAGCAGATGGGAACAGAAGCAGCGGGCCACAGTCAGGCATCATGTGGGAGAGAATCTAAATTGGAGGTCTCCATCAAATCCCTCCCCTCAGAGCTCAGAAAGAACCACAAAAGAGGAGGCAGAAAGATTGTGAGAACCAGAGGGGATAGAGGACATCGGGTCTCCTGATCAACTAAGCAAGGCCCATATGAGCTCACAGAGACTAAAGCAGCGAGTACAGGGTCCTCTGTGTATACATCAGAGCTATTAGCTTAGTAACTTTTTTATGGGACTCCTTGACTGTGAGAACAGGTGGGTCTCTGCTTTTAGGACTCGTGTGTCTGTTTTTAGGACTCTTTTCCTTCTGTTGGATTGCTAGGTCCAACTTTGGTAGATAGTGTTTGCTTCATCTCATATTTTATTTTGTCCGTTTAGCTTGTGATCTCTTAGAAGCCTGTTTTTTTTAATAAAAGACAGAAAGGGAGTGGTTCCTAAGGAAGTTGGAAGGGGGGAGGTACTGGGAGGAGTAGAAGGAGGAAAAATTCTAATCAGGACATATTGTATGAGAAAAGAATCTATTTTCAGTAAAATTTAAAAATACAAAAGAAAAGAGGAAAGAGACATGACAGCTGAATGAAATGTGCGAGCCCGGGACTGGGCAGAGGAGTAATGAAGGACGTTACGGGAGCAGCCAGTAAATTGTGAAAATGGGCTTTCAATTAAGTAATAGATTATGTCATTTCTGAATTTCCTAAATTTGATGAAGTTACTTCTATTATGTAAGAAAATATCTTTACTCTCATAAAAATGAGAAAAATCATACATCCCTATGCATGCATAATATATAGGTACAGGTATAAATGTATATACAGACACTCATATACACCCACTAATGAAGAAAAACATGAAAATATTAGCACAAAAGTATCTTAAATGGACAGTGGTGACTGCAAAGATGCACAATTACTCGAAATAATGAGTATGAATGACTCTGAAATGTCCAGGCACCTATAGCCCCCTCCAAGCCTGAGGGGACATCACACATGGAGAGGAAACCATGTAAAAGCCAGAGGAAGGAGAAATGTGTGTAATTCCTACTTAGCATAACGGGGTTTTTATACTCTTGAACTCAGAGCAGCTGGGATTAGCTGCTTGGGAGCTTTACCAGATTGGGCCAGTCAGAAGCCTTTTGTGGTAGGAAAAAGGGATCATGGAGCCCCTACCTGAGAATCTATAAGCAATTAACACTTTATGGAGGAAGGGAAGACATTCCTTCCCTGGGACACACACACACACACACACACACACATACACACACACACACACACGCACACATGCACACACACATGCACACACACGCATGTGCAGTGGCAGCAGGGGAGGAGCTAGTTGAGAAGAGAAAGGAGATTAGCAGGAGTGGGAGGGGCATGAGAGGCTAACTCTGTGTGTGTGTGTGTCTGTGTGTGTGTGTATGTGTTGTGTGTGTGCATATATGTGTGTGTGAATGTGATCAAAATACATTATATACATATATGAAAATGTCATAGTGAAACCTATTATGACATAGAATTAGTAAATGTTAATAAACCTTTTAAACAAGTAAAACATGGGCTGGTGGCAGTGGCGCATACCTTTAATCCCAGTACTCAAGAGGCTGAGGGAGGCGGGTATTTATGAGTTTGAGCCCAACCTGGACTACAGAGTGAGTTCTGGGACAGCAAACTCTACACAGAGAAACCCTGTCTCAAAAAAAAAAAAAAAGAAAAAGAAAAAGAAAAAGAAAAAAGAAAAGAAAAGAAAAAGAAAAAAGCGATGGAGATATGATTCAGTAGTAGGATGCTTGCTGAAAGGGAGGGAGAGAGGAGAAAAGATGGGAGAGGGGGAAAGGGGGGAGAGGGGGGAAAGGAAGCACTTCTTCCATACTAAATAATATTACAGAAATGTTTATTTCACTTAGAAACAGATATTAGGGAGAATTTACGGAGTAGAAGATGGTCTTCCAATAATAAAGACTACCAGTTCATATGTATTGTGTTCCATATATTTTATATGTCAACTTAATTGGTTAATAGAAAACTTAAATATCTGATAAAACATTATTTCTGTTTTATCTGTGCAGTATTCCTGGAACACATTAAAATTTGGATCAGAGGACAGAGTAAAGCAGATGGCTTCAGCCAGCATAAGTGGCCATTATCCAATCCACTGGGAGCTTGAATAGAAAAGTGGACAAAAGTTGGATTTCGCTCTTCTCCTCCTTGATAGCCTTTGTTTGGGCAGCACTTTTCTCCTGCCTTCGTGGAGCCTGGGTTCTTCAGCCTTTGTACTATGCAGACTAGAATTCGCATTGTGATCGGTCTCGTCTTTTTTAAACCACACTACTGGCTTGCCTGGATCTGAAGCCTGCAAGAAACAATTAATGTTAATACAAGATTATAGATGGGTGATAGTTACACAGATACAGATCAATGTTAAATGATAGTAACTAGATGATATAGGTAAATAAATATAGGCAGATAAATGACCGAATGTTAGATAACAGATTGAAGGTGATAGATACATAAATGATAGATACATAGCTAGATGATAGATTATAGATAGATAGATAGACTCATACATACATACCTAAATACATAGATAGATAGATACATAGATACATAGATACATAATACATAGATACATAGATAGTTACATAGTTACATAGATAGATACATAGAGAGACTGATGATAGACAGACAGACAGACAGGCAGGCAGACAGGTAGATAGATTGAAATAGAATGTTCTATTTCTCTGGAGAACTCTAATGTACCTTCTATGTGTCAACAACAGAAAGAAAAGCAATTAAAAAATTAGGGTATAACCATCCCATTTATATTTGAGAAAGTTTCAACAAGAAGTAACACCTCTATGTAAAAATTGTACATAAATCAATGTCTTATGACTAATCAAGTTGCCAATTAAATAAAGTAGACCCACTGTCAAAAGAAGAAGAGGAGGAGGGGGGAGGAGGAAGAGGAGGAGGAGGAGGAGAAGAAAATTTCAACTGAGCTGTAGCTCAGAGTGGTAGCTGCCAAGAGCAGGGAGAGTGGGAGGCAGAGAGGCCCAGCAGTGGGTGCTATGTTAGAGTTAAGAAACTAGAACTGAGAAGTTCTAGGGTGTCATTGCACAGTAGGACAACTATGGATAACTGTGAAGTTCTGTACATTCCAAAAAGCTAGAAGAAAAGACTTTGACAGTGTTTATCTTGAAATAATGATAAGTATTTGGGGAAGTAGATAATCTTCCCTGATTTAAACATTATAAAATATATGGGTATAGAAACCTCACCTGTTACTCCATTAATACATACGATTTTGTTATTTATCAACAGCACTTTTAAATTTATATTTTTGGGGATTATAATGTATAAATCTAGCAATTTTTAAAAAAACAAAAAACTTCAACTATATATCAAGAAATGTTTCCCGGGGTGATTAGCATGAATGTAGATTCTTCTTTTGTAGTCCCTTGAGCAAATTGTCAAACAAGAAAGCCAAGGCCAAAGTCAAAGGCAGCTTAAGTTAAAAGGGTGTTATTAGTGCCACCTACTGGTCAGAGTCCAAAACATGCTGTTTAGGGTTGTTCGAGAACTCTATAAGCATCCAGAGACTGCCTTCCCTAGATTGATTCCCAATTCAGACTCAGAAAGAGACCAGCTTTCTGGAGAATGCTGAATCCGGGTGACAGAAGTAACCACAAGCTTGATTTTCATCTCTTCCTTCTCAAAAGTCGACCCCTCCATGAAGTTCCTGTGACTCTTTAAGCATTGTGCGATACACTTTCATTTCATCCCTCAAATTACTGTGTCTTCATCCAAACTTATCAGTTAGAATACCCCACTACTTTTCACTAATACTAGCAAAGATATGACTTAATGTTTGTTCGGTTTGGGGGTTTTGTTGGTTTTTGTTCTTTGTTTCGCCCCGGCTGTCCTGGAACTCGCTGAACTCAAAAGGTCTGCCTGCCTCTGCCTCCCCAGTGCAGGGATTAAACTTGTGCACCACCGTGCCCAGTTTAACATTACAGGTTTTAAAACAAAGCATCACATTGGACATTGAACTGAGCGAAGTTCCATGCTTGGCCGTATGCATGCCTTGACAGAACCCACGTGAATGAAGCACGTCCTGTGCGCGCTGCTCACAGAATTTCCGTTGCTGCTAGAACAGGTATCACTCCACCATCAGGGACACGGAAACCCAAGGATGTCTAGGTAGACATATCTAACTAGTCACACAGCACAGTGGAACCTAGATGCCAACCTTTGAATTTGCAGCCCTTCCTCCTGTCCACAATGCTTAACTGCCCTCTAGAACACTGTGGGTGTCGAAACTGATTCAGTGGGCTTACTCCAAGGTTCAAAGGAAATGGCTGTGACTTTTGCCCGGGGCCATGATCTCGAGTTTGTAGAATGCGATGCCATTTAATCTCTGTGATACCATTTAATCTGTAATCAACAAAGCGTGGCTCTTAAAAAGAAGTGTTCATCACTGGGACACGTTACGATGTTTTTCAGCCCGGAGGTCACTGGACCATGCGTTACTCAACAGCCCTTGCTACCACATCATTCATTTTATGAAGTGTTCTGCTCTGCTGTGTGTTGCCATATGGATTTCTTTTTCTGTCCTGTTCCCAACACATAAACTAGCGTGCCCTATTTCTTTGTCGTTGGTCCCCTATTGTATAGGTGTGGTTTCCACAGTAAGTTATGCTTCCTACTTTTGGACAAAACTTTTCAAAGATGTTTCAAAATTATTAACTGGCATCTGACAGTCATAACATAAAAACATCTTACAGCATAACAGTAAATTCTCTCCTACAAGTAAAGAAGAGAAACAGAAAAATAGAATTAAAAGAGAATAAAATTGTGCAGCATTTCCACACATGGAACTTAGGCAACACTTCAGAAATATCTTAATACTTAAAAGTAACAATCCTCGCACTAAAGGAAAACATTCTCACATAGTTTAAACCAACCTTTCGTGAATGTGAATATTTCTAGTGTCAAAACAAAATTGCTTCCATGAGTACATTTTAACTAAAAATCATTAAGTTTTTGCAATCCAGTTATTCTTTAGATCATGATGTAATATCAATTTCTAATCACTCTTTCTTTTTTTTTTTTTTAAAGATTTATTTATTTATTTATAATACACTGTAGCTGTCTTCAGATACACCAGAAGAGGCATCGGATCTCTTTACAGATGGTTGTGAGCCACCATGTGGTCCTGGGAATTGAACTCATGACCTCTGGAAGAGCAGTCGGGTGCTCTTAACCGCTGAGCCATCTCTCCAGCTAATCACTCTTTCTTAAGCTAATACTCAAGCCTATTATCCCATATCAGTAACAACTACTTCAAAGCACTCCATTTTTTTCCATTCATTTAGCTTCAAGAGAAAAATTGAGTCCAATATTCCAATAACTTAAGCCTCCAGAAAGTTAATGCTATTCTATGGTCCGTGTAACCGTGAGTACGTGGACTTTCACAGGGAGGCGAAGGGCAAAAATTAAAAGTCACAGTCCTGACAGCCGTAACGCTAACGAGGACAGGCAGCTGTGCTGATGTCAGCTCGTCGGATGGTGCTTTCCTGTAATAAAGCGCCAAAAGTCATTATTAAATCTTAAATGATATTGCCAGAGTCTTAATAGCCTCACCTCGAGCCATTTTTATTTCTTGCCTAAATACTGTTTGCTATAATTACCTCTGCTGCAGAGAAAAATTGCTGATTTACCAAATGAGAAGAAGCCTGCCTTTTACTGGTCTGGTAAATAGGGCTTCCAGGCTACGAGCCACTCACCTCTCAAATGTTTCTGGACATGAATTCTCTCTAGCAAGGTGTCACCTCCATCATCCCACACCAGAGAGATGCCTCGGCAGTTAAGAGCACTGGCTGCCTGAGAGGAAGAGGACAGGGTTTACTCCTAATCATGAGGTCACTTGCAATTGATACCCACTGGCAATAGGAAAATCAGGGTTTTCCCCCAATAGAGTCTCATTATGAATACTAACTATACTCAGGCAGCCCCTAAACCCAGGAGTAGCTAGCCAACATGAAACAAATTTCATGTTTGTTTAGGGTAGGGTGCCTTTATTTTCCTTTTCGCTTGTTTGGGTTATTTTGTCTTATTGTTTTTATTTTTACTTTTCTTTTTTCGTGGTTTTGTTTTGTTTTGTTTTGTTGAAAGAAAGGAAAATAAGGGTAGAGGTGACACAAAGCTGGGTGATAAGAAGTCTGCAAAGACCTGGGAGGAGTGGGGGAGAGGAAAATATGATCATATATTACTTAAAAAGCATTAATTTAAAAAAAAAGACTATTCTTCCAGAGGACCCACGTTCAGGCCCAACGCCCACATGGTGGCTCACAACTGACTGTAACTCCAGTCCAAGGGATCCAATGCTTTCTTCTGGCTTCCACAGGTACCATGTGTAAAATAGTGTAGATATACATGGAGGTGAAGCGCCATATACATAAAACACAAAAATGCAATGGCCTAGCATTTGTGTAGAATCCTTACACGTCCTCTCTGTAACAGTTACAGAGCTGTGCCAAAGTACCTGACAGAAGCAACTGAAGGGGAGAAAATGTATTGGTCCACAGATTAAGAAGGGAGGGTCTCCACTATGGTAAAAAGCCAAACTGGTGGGAGCATACGAGGACTGATCTCATGGCATCCAGTCAAGAAGTGGAGAGACGAACGTGGATGCTCACCTGGCTTTCTGTTCTCATGCTTTCACTTACCTCAGGACATCAGACCATGGTGTAGTACTGCCCACATGTTCAGGGCGCTCCTTCCCCTCTTGAACCTCTCTGGAAACATCCCTACAGACTCATCCAGAGCTGTCTCCTAAGTGACTCTAAATTAGTCAGACTGTCAATGACGATTAACATCCCAAGTCCCTGCTTCGTCAACTTTATACCCAAAGTGCATCCCTTTACGTTGTCACATTCCACCCTTGGCACTCATAAAATGTATGGCTGTCTCGTGATATAAAATGCATTATTCCAGCTTCAAAGGTCCCAATGATGTTAACAGTTTCCACAATTGCAATAGTTTTAAATATTCAAAGTGCCTTCTGAGACTCAGAAAAATCCATTGGCTGTAGGCCCCTGTGGTGGTTTAAATGAAAAAGGCCCCCATAGGTCCATAGGGAGTGGCAATATTGAGAGGTGTGGGCTTGTGGGAGTAAATGTGGCCATGGAGGAACTATGTCACTGGGGATGGTCTTTGAGGTTTCAGAAGCGCAAGCCAGGCCCAACTGTCTCTCTCCAACTTCCTGCTGTCTGCCAATGGGATGTAGAACTCTCAACTACCTCTCTAGCACTACGTCTGCCTGAGTGCCACTACACTGCCCACCGTGATAGCATTCAAAACCTCTGAACTGGGAGCCAGCCCCAGATCAATGCTGCCTTATAAGAATTATCATGGTCACTGCTCACAGCAATAGAAACTAAGACAGCCCCTATAAAATCAAACTTAGTTACAAACTTCCCACGTACAATAGCACAGAGTTAACAGGTCCATTCACAGAAAGTGGAATGGAGGAAGAGCAAGAAAATAACAGAGAACCAAGTCATATGGAACCCAGCAGGGCAAACACCAAGCCCCGCAGCTCAGTGTCAGACACCTAGGGCTTATGGTGGAATAGTCTGAGTTAAAATAACTTTGTAATTCAAAGCAATATATTGTAAACCACGTAACTGCTTCTACCTCCTACAACAAGGATATCATCTGTGTTGAGCCAGCCCATCTCCATGCTGACGGCTTCCCTCATCAGTCTCCAGTGCACTGTGTGCTTCATCTTCACAGCTTCCTGGAATGGCCTCTCGGGGCCTTCTTAGAGAGAACCTCGCATTGCCATCCAGGGCACAGCCTCAGTGGCTTTCCAAAGCATTGGTGCAGTGGGGTGTAATGCTTGCATTTTGCATGACAGCTACATGAGCAGCATATGAATGGTGCTACCTCTGTTTCTCTGTGTATGCCAGAGACTTCAGCCTGAGAAAACATTGTCCTAAGGGGTGGTTTTTTGAGTAGCAGATCCCTTCAACAGCATTCTTTCATTCTCCTATCAAATTAATTTGCATTTTTATAAACTAGACTTAAGAGTAGTATTGCCCTTCAGGAACCTTTCCTCCAATGGGGCAATTATCAATTTTAATAGCATAATTAACAATTACAGATGCCTTATCTGGACTCTTCTTATCCCAATTTTTAAGTCAAGTATGCTCCTTTCTTCAGCGAACTGCACATGTTCCACATTTCTGCTTTCTTTTACTCAAAACCAGGAAAAAGAGCACAGGATGGGACCATTCCTCAGATGAAATGTTAGCTACTCTGTCGTTAGTTTCCTCCACTGAACAAGTTAACCTATCATCTTTTAATGCAGGCTCACTTGAAATTTCAAAGCATGGACATAATGCAGCCAGATTTCTTGCTGAAACATAACATGAAGACCTTTGGTCCAGTTCCAGTGGAGCGCTCATTGCCCTCCTAGATCTCATGGGCACAGTCATATTCTTTGTCCATTTATTAGGATCCTGTTTCCCACATTCCCACTATCATGCTCTTCTTCCCGCCCTAGTTTCTCCAGACTAAGAAACATATTTTTCTCCAGCTAAGCAATTCCCAAGGCCTCATTCAAGAAGTCACAGCAACAATCCCTCTCCCAGCACCAATGTTCTGTATTCATTAACTTTCTTCATTGATGCAATCAAATATTTGACAAGAAAGCAACTTACCAGAGGCAGGGTTGGCTTTGCCTCACAGTTCTGAGGAATGCGGTCAGTAGGACAAGGAAAGCACAGCAACAGACCAGCTTGGTTCACGGTGCCAGCCAGGAACAGAGAAGGGAGAGCGCCGAGGTTCAGCTCCCATTTCGGTTTTCCTTTTCTTCCTTTTTATTTAGTCTGGGACTGGCCCCCAGGATGGGGCCTATATACATTTATGGTAGATCTTCTCTGCCTGATTATGCCTCTTTGGAAACACCCTCAGAGATGCCTCAAAGGTTTGTCCTCTAGGTTATTCTTAACTTATTCCAATTGAACATGCAGATCAGCCATTACAAGCCTTTATACATTAAAACATCTACAGATTACTCATAATATTTAATAAAATATAAACAGTGTATAGTTATTATTCTGGATTGTTTAGGGGTGTGGAAAGAAAAATATCTCCATTTGTTCAATATAAAGACAATTTTATACAGTTTTATGGAGTAGAAAGGTGGCTCAGTGGGTAAAGTACTTACCTCACAAACATGAAGAGGGGAGTTTGGATCTCTAGAACCCACATAAAAAGCTAGGCATGACAGCATGGGCCTGCAATGAACCACAGTGAGATGGAAGTCAGAGATGGAGAGTTCCAGCTAGCCTGGTCTACGGGAGGAATTTCCAGGCCAGGAGAGACACTATGTCAAACAAAAATGAAAGGTATCCAAAGACCAACAAAAACATTAAAACATTGCCCTCTGACCTCAACATACATGCCATACACACATGCATTCACACAGGAGTACACACACACACACACACACACACACACACACACACACACACACACACTTTTTTTTCCTACAAAGGGCCTCATATTGTACTATTTTCATGAGAATCATATAGTGTCTGCACTTCTCTCACCAACACCACTCCAGCAATATAAAATTCTGAAAATTTCTAACTGGGGTCTGGCTTAGTTAGGGTTTCTATTGTTACAATGAAAAACATAACCAGAAAGCAAGTTGTGGAGGAAATGGTTTATCTGGGTTACACTTCCAGATCATAGTCCATCATTGGAAGAAGTCAGGATAGGGACTCAAACAGGGCTTGCTTGAACTTAGAGCCAGGAGGTGATGCAGAGGCCATGGAGGATGTTGCTTATTGGCTTGCTTCACATGACTTGCTAGGCCTACTTTCTCATAGAACCCAGGGCCACCAGCCCCAGGATGGCACCACCCACAATGGGCTGGACCCTCCCTCATTGATCACTAATTGAGAAAATGTCTTACAGCTAGATTTCATGGAGGCATTTCCTCAACTCAGGCTCCTTCCTCTCTGATTCTATCTTGTTTCAAGTTGACACACAAAACCAGCTAGTAAGAGGGTCCTTATGAAGATATTCTACAATATGCAATGTGCTAGCTTCCCGGTTCCTGTTCATTTCCCACACAGACAAACATAACTGCCAGGAAGGAACAAACTTCTGGAAGTTAAGCTTTAGAATTTTTCTAGAAACATGTAAATTATGGAAGACATGAAAAACGTTGCCAGCATCTTATCTTTGTCTCTGTGGCCAAAGTAAGTGGTTTCTGAATCAGTGGTGGTGGAAGAGGAAACTGGGCATGATTTCCTGTGCATCTGATTCACATGGAGTAAAAACATTGATAACCAGAAGCAAGAGAAAGGACACACACAGTTCCAGATTAAGATAGCTGCCTCCGGTCTCTGGTAATAAGGGAATTGCAAGATATTTTTTAACACAGATCAGAAAGCAGTTTAAATGCAAAGTAAAAATGTTCAAAGGAAAGACGCTTTAGGCTGTACCTAAGAAACTCTTCACGGGTAGCATATGTCTGTAGTTAATATAATCTATCCAAACAGGAGAGTCCCGTTTCATCATGCAAGTCTCTGTTCTGATGACCCTGGTACTGAGCTAGCAGGAAACATATTTGCTGAAAATAGGACAAGGTAGCTTTGTGCCCGCTCTGAAAAGAGGTTCCCCTGTGGGTAGAAAGAAGACTGAGAGCCGAGGAAGAGCGTCCTCACCTAGGGTTACCTCCGACTCTATCCCTGCAGAGGATTCTCTTCCCTGTTGCCTGGTTCTCACTAGCCCTTCGTGCCTCTACATTTTGTCATCTCTTTGAACTTTCAATGAATATTCATATGTCTCCATAGTGACTTGGCTGTCCTATGATTAAGAATAGACTAACGTACTTAATATAGCTTCTTCTGATAAAGGAAGCAGTTGGATAGCAAGCCACCCATGTTAATGAGGGACATTTTACTAGAACTAGACAATGGATAAAATTGTCACTTCAGATTTACAGGCATTCTGATTACCTTATCACAGCTGAAGCCTCCCCATCCCATAAGAGTTCAGAGGAGATTTGATGTGGTAAGTATTGTTATAACTTGTTATTCATCTAATCAGTCCAAACTATAGGTCAAATATTTATTAAGCTGAGCATTGTGCTAGACATGAATAAAATGGAACAGAAAATATCATGCATGAGACTTGTTCTTAAAATGTCGGGGTCTAGAAGAAGTGCTTTTAGTGGATGAAAGGCTGCTAACATGGGGCTCTGTTCAAACCCCAGCCAGGAAACAGCAAGAGCAGCCACTGAAGCGAATAGATAAGGACCAAATCCCAGCTTACTGCCTCTTCTCCAAAATCTGCCCTTCAAACAGAGACACCTTGTAAAAAGTAAAAAGGGTGCCAAGAGCCACATCTTTGAATTAAAGCATAGTTTCCCTTTCCTTGGGACTCCCAGAGTCCTTCTTTTCCTAAGGCTTCCTGGTACTGCAGAGGCCACGCCCCCTGTCAGAGCTCAGTGAAAAAGCTACAGGATAGAGCAGAGGTGAAATAATGTAATACCGCAGAACACTACACTCTGTAGTCTACTGGGACAGTAGTTAAGTGAAGCGCCCTCGGTTTCTTACACTCAGCATTGAACTAAGCCAGTGCTTCTTGGCGGTCGTTTTACAGTCCTTTAAAGTCCATCCTTACTTTCTGAGTTAATGTGCATTCTGAAGTCTTAAGCCTATCGCCTTTACAATGCACTTTTTCTTTATGGGGGGAAAAAGCCTTTCTCTAACTCACTGCAGCCTGGGATTTGTAATTGGCGAATATGACATAAGGCTGGTGTGGGGGCAGGGGAAGAGCTGTGAAAAAAGGCAAGGCTGAGGAAATGGTTTGCAGATAATGACTGTAATGTCATTAATCCAGCCGATCTGCTGCTGGCCAATTCCACAGGAAAGGACATGCTGTTGTCCCGTGTCTGATGGCTCTGTTGTGAAGATAAACTCATAATTGACAACTTTTAACATCTAATGGAATTTTATGTCATGGTCTGATAGAAGTACTCTGCCTTGGCTTTGTGACAAGGTTGTTTCATAAATCCTGTCTTATAAAGGGAAAACTAACAATGAATGTGTTCTTATGTTTGTGCTAAAAACTATTTGTGGCTAGAAACTGAACCCAGGCCTACAGTTTGCCAGGATGGTGTCCCAAACCTATATTAAAATTTTAAGCTACCTTTAGTCAAAACAAATTCTTGCCTTTCTCTTAAAATGTGATTCTGATCATTCTTTTAACTATAAAACATTAGAGATAAAGGCTGCAAAAATCTGCTTTTACCCATAGCTCTCAGGAAGGCAACTCAGAGTGTGGTTCTTCCAAGACTGATTTGAAATCCATTTCACCCATAACAGTATTTCAATTCAAATAAATCCAAAGTGCTTTGTGTCTTAACACAGGCCTGGCTTGGTTCTCACTACCCCATGATTGAAAAGCAACTAGAAACTGTGCCTGAACCTAGTTTCCAGCTATGTTAAATACCATTTTCAGAGAAATAAACAAGCAGCAGTTAACCCCCAGATTAAACTGTCCCCAATAGTTCTCCATCTTTGTGGTAGTTTCATCAAATAAACTACCGTGTAAGTGTGCCTTGCTGGCATGCCAAGCTTCAAATGATATCATTTGATATCTTACTGCAGTTTATAAGACAAACAAAAAAAAATAAACAGAATAAAATCTGGTTTTAATACAAAAGAAAGAAACCCAAGAAAGATATAAACTGATAGCATAGGTCATAGCTACATGTATTTACATTAGACAGGCAATACAACCACACACACACAAAGTGATCTCCCTTCACAAACCAATAAAAGCCCAAGTGACTCTCCTATAGTCCCTGCCCAAGTTCCAAGCAACCACAGTAGAGAATTCCTAAACTCTTGGAATGGCTATTTCCTCTTCTCAGAGACTATTATCTCTTTGGTCTTTGTGATTTGTGTGACATTTTCTACTGCCTCCTTCAGCCTGAGATCTGTATGATTCCACCTTAACACTCACCACAGTGCCATAAACCTATGTTTATTATTCTGAGGCCAACAAATGCATACTTGAGTCTTTGTATTCCTCGTGCCAGCCATGTAGCCAAGAACAGTCATGAAACATTACATGCCCTCTAGTATGACACTTTGTAGGAATACAAGCTCTATCCATCAGTTTCCTAAAGAACTGGTCATCCCCCCCGCCCCCGTTGAAGGAATCAGAGAAAGAACTGGAAGAGCTTGAAGGGGCTCGAGACCCCATATGAACAACAATGCCAAGCAACCAGAGCTTCCAGGGACTAAGCCACTACCTAAAGACTATACATGGACTGACCCTGGACTCTGACCTCATAGGTAACAATGAATATCCTAGTAAGAGCACCAGTGGAAGGGGAAGCCCTGGGTCCTGCTAAGACTGAACGTGATTGTTGGGGGAGGGCGGCAATGGGGGAGGGTGGGGAGGGAACACCCATAAAGAAGGGAGGGGAGGGATTGGGGGATGTTGGCCCGGAAACCGAAAGGAATAACACTCAAAATGTAAATAAGAAATACTCAAGTTAAAAAAATAAAATAAATAAATAAATACAAAAAAAAAAAAAAGAACTGGTCACCTCACTACCAAAGTTGGTCTTCCCTCCAAGGGAGAAACCTTATCTTTGAAAGAGTTTCTCTGTGACTATCTAGCCACTATGAATACATTTAAGATAATTCTGGTAGCTTAGTTATCTTTGCCTCAAGAATGATTGTGTAGAAACGTGGTGTATAGGCTTACCTACTTTAGTAAGGGTTTTCAAATAATTTGATCCTCCTTCTAGTCCACCGTCCAAAGGTAGAAAAAAAATGATAATAGAACATGGGAATGTGGACCTGTTTTGAAGTAGTTCTTTGGGGCGATTCCCATCTCTGTTTGTCAGGATACCAACAGCTCAGTTCGAAAATGTCACCAAACATGAATCAGCACCAGTGGTACAATCAAGCAGAAACTGCTAGGCATCCGCTGAATCAGCATGAGTAAGTGGGAGATACCAGGAACAGCCACAATACCAGGAGTTCTGCTGTGCTTCTCTCAGTGAAGTGAAGATCAGAGAAGACTGGAGACCAATGAAGACTTGGATCACTAGCTATGCAAGCATCCCGTCACTGTCCATTGAGTCCTATTGATATTCTCTCTAAACATCAAAGCATCCTCTTGTGGGTCTTGCCTCAGAAAAACACCAAGTGAGTCTGCATCACATGACACAACCAGAAACTTTTACTTCAGTGGTGAGTTCGTTTATTCACTCAGTGGTTGTACCTTCGCACACCTGTTCAGTCCAGAGCAGCTGAAATGGTATAGAATGATACCTATAGTTTTCCCTATGGAAAGGTAGCATTAGGACTCATTACCAACTATTTATAAATTTCTCAGATTCCTGCAAACTACTGTCTTTTTATTTTCACTTATAAATTTTTTCTATCCTAAAAGTCTTGCTTATTTGTAAGTATATAAAATTACAATTCCTGCTCCTTAATCATCCATGTTACTTGATATAATATCTTTCAAGAATAGTGTTCCCTATTTGTTTCCGTTTAATCACACATAGCTTTACTTTATTAAGCTTTTGAATGAGTTTGCAATTCAATATCTAAGCATAAATCTACATTCATGAACAGAGACAATCTTCCTGCCAGCCTCCAAATTGTACTCTCTTATTTCTGTAATAGAAGGGGAGGAATATATTGGCTTGGTAAACTTTTATAAAAAGCTGACACCTTAGGAGGGTTAGATCTCAAAGTGTTTCTCTTACAAACATAATGCAACCCCTTGGTCTTCAGTTCGAGTCACTAAAGAAAGCAGTTCATGAGCTAAAGCATCCGCTAACCTTCGTCCCTCTGCCACGTAGCACTGAAATGTTATTGGCCCAAGAAAAAAATGAAAGGGAGGAAGAGAAAGAAAGTGTCTCTGTGTAAATGCCTGGAGCAAATCAATCCTAAAAGTCTGGCTACCACCAGGAAAGAAAATACCCATTAGTATTTCCATAAGAAAGGGAGGGTCAGTTGCTCAAACAGGATTTGGAAAACAAGCATGTGATAAAGAGTAAAGCAATTACAAATCAGTGTAAAGTTAAAATTCTAAACCAAGTTAACAATTAAAAAGTGATCTTTTTAAAGACCTTCTCACTTTTAAATCAAATTTCTTGAGCCTGTGCAAGTAGACCAACGGTATCTGGCACCAAACAGTGAGAAAACATTATGTTCAAATTTTTTATGAGTTTCCTACTTGACATGGAGTTCCTCAGCCAGGTCATTATGCCAAGCAAAGTAGAAGTGAAATCCTAGGTGGCACATACCCAAATTAAAAAGAAATCAGCCTTGCTGACTACCTAACCAAGGTTGACAAGCTCTCCGTGCTGAAGGCTATGGCCATTAAAATTGCATCTGTCTATTATTATCCCTTCTGTGTGTTATTATTCTATTCTTAGCCAGCAAAGTTGCTCCACCAGCATGAAAGTATCAGTCAAGCCTCTGATTGACCACAAGAGCATTGATTAATACAGACACAAGAGGGGTTTGTTAAAACTGCAGGTTCTTTCTCCAAAAAGCTCAGACACAATGTCAAATTTGCTACTGTGGTTACCAGAATATGTAACTTGCTATTTTTAATTATATCCCCTCTATAGTTTGGCCTCTCTTTGGAAGAGTGGGTTATTATTCAGCAACTTCTGAACAAGAGGGGTGGGCCTATCATCCAGCAGAGAGTCAAGAGAGCTCTCAGTGCCTCCCAAGTTAGGCTTGCTGATCAATTCACTGTAGCCAAAATGAAAGTGAGGGCGCACAGTGGGCAAGAAGCATTACCCACAGAACACAATAAATCACACATTTAAATGCACAGAGGCTAAGGCTAAGAACTTACATTTCACAGCCTGTGGTCTTTTAAAAACCCGTGCCACAGAAAGTGAATGCTAAAAGTTTTTTGACATATCCAGTGATGGACATTTAGAGTAATGTTATAACTTTGATTTTTGTTTAGTGTTAGCATAACACAAAATGATGATCTAGACCAACTATTCTCTGCCAAAGATCAATTTTATCTCCCAATGATAGTTGAGAATGTCTAAATATAAAGTTGGTTGGCATGACTCATGGAACAACTGTCGTAGACCAAGGATAGTGCTAAACATCCTTCTAAGCACAGGAAAGTTCCACGAAAGAGTCATTTGATCCAAAGTATCAATAGTGCTGTTGAAGAGAAAAATCAACTTCATAGGGAAAGAGAAATAAGATGGTTTTAAGTTAACATTTATGCTGTTAAGCTATTTAGATCCAAAGAATAAATATTATTACAAATTCAAACTTGAGTATTTGTATTGCATTGAGGAAGTAAATATTCTATTATCCAAAACAGAAGTAAATATAGTAAATCCAATATACTTTTGCTATTTGCTAAATATCTGCAAATGTAGTCTACCCTTAAGTGAACTAAGAACAGATATTTCCCAATTTCAACCCATTTGAATCAAAAAATTCACACTTCTCATCTTTCAAGGGTTGTACAAAATTTTTTTCTTAATCTGAGAAATAAGAAATTTTATGTTTAAAAAATAAAAGGCTGAGGCAGAAGGATCATGAATAAGTTCAAGTCCAGCATGGGCTACAGAGTGAAACTAGAATGTGGAACGTGGTGGGGGCAATGTTGGCCTGTCATGCACGTGAGTATTGAGCTCTAGGCTCAATATTCAGCACCAGAAAATTATGAAAAAAATAAGCACTATGACCTACATATTTTTTTATGTCTCTAACATCAGGATGTAATATTCCTATACCAGCTATAGGGTACCATGTGAATTTTTCTCTTTTACTCAGACTTGTTAATTTTTTTTTATTTTTAATGCCTTTTCCTTTACAGCATGTTCAATTTACATAAAGTTTTGAGCATTATTAAATTTCCATTAACTATTCTACTTTAAAAGAAATTAAAACAGGACTATCATATGACTCAAAGAACAGAAGAATAAAAGGCTATAAAATTAGAAACAGCGGGAACATCTTGTAACACAGCTTTTTTTAACCTAGATGTGACACTACACATGCACTTGTGATTCAAACACTTGCGAGACTAGAGCATAAGGCTTGGGAGTTTGAGGCTAGCCTGAGCGAGGGGCTACACATTTAGAACCTACCCTAAAACATCTGATGAATAGTAGTAGAGCAATGGCTCAGAACTTTTGAATACTTTCTGCTCTTCCAGAAGTCACAGGTCCAGTTCTTAGCCCATGGAGGTTCACACCCATTGATCACTCAGGTCCAGGACCACCCCCCCCCAAGACTTCATAGACAGTACACATATATGATAAACATAATAATGCATCAGTAGAAAAAAATTGTAATTTTGTGACTACACGGGACCCAATCTGGTGGTCATGGGCCACTGCTATCAGTGTGTTCTATGCTTTAAAATATATGTGCTTTCTGTCACTTAACACAGCACAGCTGTGCTTGCACTGATACTCACACAGCACTGAAGGCTAGCCGTACTTCACGTGGTGGCTCAACTGTTCAGAATGCTTTCCAGGTTGCAGTTCCTTGACACTAACACAAGGCTTCCAGGCTCACCACTGAAAGTAAAGTATCCTGTATCACCTCCTTTCATAGTCGGCTCAGCAGAAAGTCACATGACTCTAACTGCAATGTTTCTGCGTGTGGAAAGTGTGATGGGCCACTCAGCTCTTTCACGGGTCCAATTCGCACTTTTAAAAGTGCATATTTCTTTCAAAAAGAAAACAAAATGCACATACATGGTTTTGGACATGAGAAGAGCTCAAAACACAGTTCAGGCATTCCTCTGTTCTTCCTCTCCCCAGGAGAGGAGGGGGGAGGAAGAAATACATTGTTTTTCTGTTCATCTTTGTTTGCATTTCCATGAATAAAATTATCATTAGAAATGGAAATCAACACAGGTATAATATCAATGTGACTGAGACTATAAAATGGATTGTTAAGGAAATTTAAGTGCTACTTTAAGTTTTCAAAACACTTAGATTGCAATCACTTCCTTTACAGAATTCTCTACCCGTGAGATGGAAGAGTAGACATTTATGCCAGCAATCTATTTTCCATCATAAATCATTCAACTCAAACTCTGAGATCAAACAATAATGTTGATAGTATGCTTAGAGATCTGTAGGTCCTCAGTCCATGAAGGATTCGCCCAGGATCTGTTCCAAGATGTCTGGGGCCTCATTAGAAAGGACTTTGGGCATGAAGAGGTGATCTGAAAAGCTGGAACCAAGACAATTGAAGGCTCATTCATTCCCACGTCTAGAAGTTGATTCTGGCTGCTGTCTAGGACTGGATTTCCCACATTTGGTGCTCCCCTCCCCAGGACCTCACCTTACTTCAAAGAAAAGAAAACACAAGCTGGATCAGAAGTGAAAATTTTCCTCTCTGCAGGTAGCTTTCAAATGTACCTACCCAAGAAATGGGGGTGTAACTGTTTATGGGAGTAACCAACTGCCCTCTGATTGGATTTGAGACCAGCTCCACAGAGGGAAATCATGCCTGCAGAGGTCATAAGGGGGCCCCTTACAAAAGGGGAAACTTAACATAGTTATTTAAATTGACACAACATCAAACTGCCTTCTACTGATGTTTATACTCATAAACAAAAACTACTGTCATCCATAACCAGAGAAGCTCTTCTTGGCAGTGAACAATAGTGACACACAAATTTATGGCTACCCAGGATGCTGAGGAAAAAGTGACAGTGCAGTTGATGGTCCAACCATAAATAAGGCATTTATATGAACCCCTCTAAGACTCTGGGAACTTGCAAAAGATGGGGAAAGAAACATGTAAGTGCTGTATAATATAGTATTCTGAGCATAACACATCCATTGCAATCATGAACTCATAGCAGCTGTGGGTACTTTTGTTGGTCCTGCAGAAGACTGGCTCTGTCATTAATCACTCTTTGATGTGGAAGGGCTCCTATCCCCTACACCCACCCACCTCCCACATACACAGAGAGACACAGAAATTTTAGTGAGAAAATGTAGGAAAGGCAGTTATTGTCTTCACTTATATACCCACTGTTAAGCCAGATTCCAATGGATAGTTCTCAACCTGTGGTCACATAGACAGTGGATATTAGCCCAAAAGCTCAAATTACTCAAGATATGATCCACAGACCACATGAAGCTCAAGAAGAAGTATGACCAAAGTGAGGATGCTTCACTCCTTCTTAAAAGAGGGAACAAAAATATTCATAGGAGGGGATATGGAGTCAAAGTTTGGAGCAGAGACTGAATGAATGACCATTCGGAGCTTGCCCCACATGGGTATACAGCTCATATATATACAGCCACCAAGACTAGGTAAGATTGATGAAGCTAAGAAGTGTGTGCTGACAGGAACTGGATATAGCTGTCTCCTGAGAGGCTCAGTCAGAGCATGTCAAATACAGAGGTGAATGCTAGCAGCAAACCACTGAACTGCAAATGAGACCCCTGTTGGAGGAATTAGAGAAAGGATTGAAAGAGCTAAAGAGGCTTGCAACCCCATAAGAACAACAATGCCAACCAACCAGAGCTTCCAGGGACTAAACCACTACCCAAAGACTATACATGGACAGACCCAGGGCTCCAGCTGCATATGTAGCAGAGGATGGCCTTGTTGGACACCAGTGGAAGGAGAAGCCCTTGGCCCTGCCAAGGGTGGACCCCTCAGTGTAGGGGAATGTCGGGTGGGCTGGAAGGGGGTGCATGGGGAAGGGAACACCCTTATAGAAGAAGGAGGGGATGAGATAGGGGGCTTATGTCCAGGAAACTGGGAAAGGGAATAACATTTGAAATGTAAACAAAAAGTAGATGGAGAGCATGATGTCCAGAATCCAAGAAAGAGAACTGTGAGGTTAAGCTTACTGTGATGGAGAACAGACAAGTAGGCTGAAAGTGTAATTGACAGGAACTGGGGATTGCTGGGTATGGACCGCTGAGGAAGCCGGGGAGCAATTTCCAAGGGACACCTTCAGATTCCTGCTATGGAAGCAACATGACCAGCAGCTACCAAAGATAAAAACGTATCTAAACCTTGTAAACAGTAATGGCAGCTCAGTTCCAGCTTACACAGACAAGGATACTAGGACATCAGCAGGTGCCCAGGTCTGGTTGGAGGGAGCAAACCCTAAGAGATGTGGGGAACTGGAGAGAATATAATTCCCTCCCCTTCTCTCTCCTCTGCTGTATAGCAAACCTTGCTTGTTAAAACTATTGTAGACAGTTTTGAGTGAAGAACAACAACAACAACAACAACAAAAATCCCTCATAGACACAAAGCCTGAAGAGATTAAATCCAAAATAACTGCTTCAAGCTCATTGGGAAGAACAGAAACTAAATCTTAAACATTACATTCTAAGAGAAAACGCTGGCGTGACCAGCACACTGTGCTTCTAAATAAGCAGTATGGCGCACCATGCTCCTGAAGTCACAACACTGAATTCTGAAATAGCCAGAGTGAGTAGCCTGTGGCCGGCCTGCACTCTCCATGCTTCCTTTCATGCTTCTCCCCCAGACAGACCCTGGTGGTCTGAGCACTCACTGTCCAGTCCCCAAGGCAATGAGGTAACTAATCACAGTCGATAGGCTTCCGATACATGAGAGAAAGCAGACACTATTCCCTGAAACCATTCCTCACTGGGTCCTTTACCAACCCACGGGCACTGCTGTCTTGTTAGGGGATTGCTGATAATGGTGAGATAACATCATCTCCCATGGAGTATTTCTTAAGCCTTCTACACCAGAGACAGCTACTCGGTCTATTAAAACCTCGTAAGAGCATATAAGCTAATATATCCTAGGCAAGAAACTGAGATTTGTATAGTCACATTTCTTTCAACAATTAGAATCACTAAAACTTAAAAATCCATATGAAGGGGTTTGTGAAAATTTTATAATTAATCTTTTTTACAGAAGGATAAATTCTTTAGGGAACAATAATAACAAAACCACCCAAACTATTGAGGGTCTCATGTGGTTGTTGCTTGCCCGGGAATTGTAGTCTCTTGATTCTGGAGCTAGTCAAGGCTCATCTATTTTTCCTCGGTAATATCTGATCTAATTCTGCAAGATTTTCTTAAAATTATTTAATGAGTACTTCCCGATTCAACTATGCATTCTCTGCAGCCAGCGTCCCAGCTTTGTCATCTGCCAAACTGTATCAACTTTGAGGTCTTAAGTTCCAAAGTCGGAAAATAAATTCACTGCTTCCCAGCCTCCACCCAACCTCTTGAAGTTGTTTACTCTTTCAATAGTTCTCAGGCTCTTACAGGAATCGTGAGGAAAAAAACTACTGACTCAGAGAGAAAAACCCTTCTACTTTCAAAGTCCTTAGGTCTATCTTGGCTCAGGTTTCAGACGTTTCAGTCCTAGGCCCTGTGGGTTTGGGCCCGAGGGTAAGCAGAACATATATGTGGAGTACATGGTAGAGCAAACCTGACCACCTCATAACACCCAGGAAGCAGCAGGAAAGAGCAAGACCGGGAAGGGCCTGGGACAGAGTGTACCTTTCATTATGATTTGAGGAAGCCACAAAAACTCATGAGTTAGAGTATGCTTGACAGCTGACATACTTTGGTGAAGCTACTAGATCCTCTTGGCTTTGATGTAATTCATGCATTAATCCCTTGGTGGATTCATAATATAAGCAGAATAATTAGGGGGTGGGGGAGAGTAGGACATAGAGCCTAGTCAGAGGGACATATTCACACCCAAACACAAACACACATGAACCTAACACTTCAACACAAAAACACAGACACACACACACACACACACACACACACACACACACACACACAAGTTCCCTTCAATCTACTCCCAGGTCTTCTTCTAAAGCTTTAGTGGGTTCTTTAGACATCACCACTTTGCCAACTTGCAGTTGAATTGATAAATCTTGCTGTCCACTTTTCCACCAAGTACCTTTCTATTTCTCCTGCCCATGTGCCACTGTGCAGAGCAACCACAATCTGACATGCTCTGACACTAAACTGAACTCTGTTTAAATAAGAATGGAGATATGCATTTTTACCTCCAGAGCCTACCAACCTGCATAGCATGCACTCTGTGTTCAATAAACTGTACTGAAAAAGAAAAATAGAGCCTACAATGCTATGAATATAGTGGGCAGGCCAACATTTCTTGATGATTCAATGGGGCCACTTATTGTGCCTTAGAATTCTATCTGGAGTAAAATAAATATACCCCAGACTGAGTTAAAGGGTGTCAACTAGAACACAAAGAAGTGAAGTGGCCAGTGATGATATTTCAAATTGGTCTACATAGAATGATCATATAAAGTACATGGCAACAACATCCCTGGTGAACAATCCCTTGTCTGAGTATATCTGCAGCTCTCACAGATAAGACAGTGGGTTAATAATCCCTTGTCTGAGTATATCTGCAGCTCTCACAGATAAGACACTGGGTTAGTAATTTCTTTTGGTCCCCAAAGCTATTCTTTCAGGCCTCTCTTTTATTGTTATCTTAAATGTTTATTGCTTTAGTTTCCATTCAGTTTAACACAAGGGAACTAAGACTCTGATCTCATCTTAATTTCTACTTGACACATCAAGGCACACAGAGGATGACACATTTTGGTTTGTGTAGTTTAATGGTTGATTTGTGTGTTTTCTTCAATGAAGAAAAATTCTTCCTTGAAAACAGCATGGTGTTCTGAGATAATGGTTTAAAATATTTATTTATAATTGAGAAAGGCAGGCAAACTCTTAATCACGGTACAGTTTAATTATAGCAGTATACGTATAATTAGCGCTGTTGTAATAAATTACTAATTTACATGATGAATGGTCTTGCTTTCCTTCTCAAAATAAAAGGAGTTCTATACACTATTAAATGAATTCTTGATTTAGATTATTTTTCTTCTGGATCATGTCCATCAGTAACTGAAAATTCGCCTTATATTTCTTTCTCTATGTATTAATTTCAAGATTTCAAAGTGAAAGTAGAAAACCATGACAGCCAACTCATCTTATTTCCATTGAGCATGAACTTTCATTACCTAGCCACCCGCCCATTTTACAGCTTGTTGCATTCAGGGCCAAAGAGATGGCTCAGTGTTTAAGTGTTAAGTGGTTAAGAATACTTACCGTGCAGTTAGGGGAGCAGATTTCATAGACAGGCACTGGCTTTAGTGATAGCCTTTATTCCAGTTGTTGAGGGCCCCACCCTCTCACAGGAGAAGGGGAGAGGGATAGGAGAGGGACTGTGTGAGGGGATTGGGGGGCAGTGATCAGGATGCAAAATGAATAAATGAATTAATTAATGGAAGAAAAAGAATACTTGCTGCTCTTACGGAAGACCTGGGTTTATTAGCCACCAGCCACGTGGTGGCTCACAACTATCTGTAACTCCAGGGGTTCTAACTACCTTTTCCAGCCTTCATAAATACCAGGCACCCACGTAAAAGTTGGTTACTTAAAATAATTTTATTTCGTTCATTTTGATGTGTCTATGTGTGAGTTACATTTGTCTACTTGTCTGTGAGTGTCCACATACATGTGTGCACTGTGTGTGGAAGCCAAAGATCCATGTCAGGTCTCTACCTTATTGTTTTTGAGGCAGAGTCTCTCCCTGAACACAAAGCTCACAAATTTGGCAAGACTGGCTATCCATCGAGCCCCAAGGAGCTTCTTAGGTCTGTCTTCCCAGCGCTGAGATTAAAGCTGCATACTGTTGGGCATGGCTTTTTATGTTCTTTCTGGGCATCCAAACTCAGATCCTCATGCTTGCAGAGCAAGTACCTTTTCTTAGTTTATTTAATTGTTTTACTTATTCGCTTTACATCCCGCTTACTGCTCCCCTTCTGGTCACCCCTCTCACAACCCTTCCCCCTGCCTCCTCTCCTTCTTTGAGTGGGTGAGGGCTCCCCTGAGTTTTCCCCCATTCTGGCACTTCAAGTACCTTCAAGGCTAGGTGCTTCCTCGCCCATTGAGGCCAGACCAGGCAGCCCAGCCAGAAGACCACACCCACAGACAGGCAACAGCTTCTGGGTAGCCCCTGCTCCAGTTGTTCAGGACCCACACAAAGACCAAGCTGCACGTCTGCTACAGATGTGCAGGGGGCCTAGCTCCAGTCCATGTATGTTCTCTGGTTTGTGATTCAGACTCCGAGAGCCCCAGGGCTCCAGGTTAGTTGACTCTGTTGGTCTTCCTGTGGAGTCCCTATCTCCTTCAGGGCCAGCAATCCTTCCTTCTATTCTTCCATAAGAGTCCCCAAGCTCCATCCACTTTTTGGCTGTGGGTGTCTGTGTCTGTCTGAGTCAGCTGCTATGTAGATCCTCTCAGAGGACAGCATGCTCTTCTCTGCAAGCATAACAGAGTATCAATAAAAGTATCAGGGATTGATTGGTGCTTGCCCATGGGATGGGTCTCAAGTTGGGCCAGTTATTGGTTGGCCATTCCCTGAGTCTCTGCTCCATCCCCTGTACCTGCATTTCTTGTAGACTGAATAATTTTTGAGTTGAAAGTTTTGACTGAGCCATTTATTACAAATAGTCCTCAATACTTGCTATCCTGGCCATGAGTACAGAGGTAGAAATCAGCATCATGGACTAATACCTAGGGTGTGGGGAGCTTTAGTAACAACAACAACAAAAAAAAAATACGATTGGAGAATCATACAAGTTAATGGCTGAAAGGGTACTTCAAAGTTTATATCAATTTTTTTAGAACAAAGTATCATTTTGTATTTCACAAACCATTCCTTGCTTGTATTTTTCAGCTTACTGTTTAAAATTCATCTTACATTTTTTGAAGGCAGGCCATAAAAGCAAATTATCACTATTTTTAATGTCACCAACTTCTAATTGCCATTTTCCTTTATTACTTTTCCACTCTCTATAAACCTAAGGCAAAGCATGTTTCAGTGTAAAGTGTCTTCTTCCCATCTTTCAGTTGGAGGAGGTGATGTCATGGAACAACCTGTACAGTTACACTGGAGAAACTCAATCCGCAAGTCTGTTTTGTTTGTTTGTTTGTTTTTTTGGTTTTTTTTTGAGATGTATTTATTTTATGTATGTGAATACACTGTCGCTGTCTTCATGTACACCAGAAGAGGGCATCAGATCCCATTACAGATGGTTGTGAGCCACCACGTGGTTGCTGGGAATTGAACTCAGGACCTTGGGAAGAGTAGTCAGTGCCCTTAAGCTCTGAGCCATCTCTCCAGCCCAAGTCTGGGAGCTTTAAAGTTGTTTTTGCAGGAGGCTGTATACTCCAGTCTGCCCGCCTTCAGAAAGACCCTTCAGCCTTCAACCAGTTCTAAATATCTGTCTAGTATGAGGATTCATCAGAGAGCCTCTCAGAAATCAATATTAAGGAGACACTTGCCTCTGTTGGACTTTAAGAACCCAGCTCCCTTGACTTGGTACTAAAATAATTTGCTACCAGGGAGAACCCTGGGGAACCAAAGAGGAAAAAAAAAAAAACTGATTAAGAAATTTCATTTGAAGTTAATTACAGGAGTTATATAATTTACAGAAATTAACCAAATTGGATATTTTCTCTGATTGTTTGCCTCAAAGGAATATACCATGTTCTGCTTCTAGTATTCTGAATATTCTTACAGCAAAACAGTTCACCATTTGTTGTAGCAGAATTTTAGTAAAATCATTGTATCTGGCATGAATCTGGAGTGATGGCACCTACGCTGTGAAGTAGCCTTTTGTCAGTGATTGTTATCTGAGTTTTTATGGAACTGTTCCTTTGAAGGATTCTTGGAGCCTTAGCATAACTTAGTCTCAAAACAAGGCTGCCAAACCAGGAAGTCTCCCATGGCTGAGCATTGCTTAAGTGATGGGTCTTTCAAGGCAAACTCCTAGATCCTATAAGGAGTTTTGGTTGCAGAAATTGACTTTCTAAAGGTGCCTTTTTGTGTAATAATAAAAGGTGCTTCTAGAAAGCTAGCTGTCAGGGTTCAGGGGCTGATCCCCCTGCTGCTAAGAAGCCTAAATTAATCTCTTTCTCCAATCATCTGCTGGCATAACCCAGAACACTGACAATTTATTATTGATATATTTTTCTTCGAGTCAACAATTCAACTAAACATTAACTATTTTCATTTGAAGACAAATTGAAATCTTGGTCCTTCCTTCTACTTGATTTGCTCCTGGACGATCTGATGGCGTCTTCTCGACGGTTCCTCCTACTGCATACGTCATAACAAAGTACCTGAGGGAAAGCATCACTTTAGGCTGACATAGTCTTGCCAGTAACCTTGAGCTTCTTTTAAACAAAATGAATTGGCTTACTAAGGCAGTCAAGTAGAAAGCCGAAACCATCATTTTCTAAAGATTTTTCAAGGTAAAACCCCTCAGGGATGATCTTTTGTCAGTGTCTAAGGCTTGATTAACTGTCTTAATTCAATATGATTAATGGCTTTTAAAACTCTGGGGCACCAAGTTTCTTCCTGTCCTGTATTATATGAATGTTGCAAGTGGAGTGTTCTTTAAGTGAATGCCTTGACCTGCACGCAGAACACATCAGCAGCTTTAACAGATAATTACGCATCGTATCACTCTGTAAGTATAAAAGACATTTACAGGTAAAGTCCTCCACAAATTTAAATAGGCATATCTGTTTCTTACAAAATAAATACCTCATCACACAGGCAATCTTTCCTTCATCAAAAACTAGCATTCTCCTCTTCCTGCATTACTTGTGACTGTGTCTCCACAGAAGTTCCTTTCGGTCGAATAAATCCAATACTAGTTCATTTACCCAATGAAAATTTAAGTCATAGAATTTAAAAGTCTCTTCACATTTTAACTCTTGGTGAATAGAAAATATTAAGTAGAAAAAGCAAGTATCAATGAATAAAGAGAAGGTTAAAACCTTGCAGAGTCTTCAAGACAAAATTTCAAGCTCTACCACCAAGTGTGAATTATATAGAATTTGGTGGAATCTCAACTATCTGAAGTGACCAGGATGAAGTCTTCCATCTTCGCTCAGTAGCAGAATCAATCAAAAATGTCGGCCACAGATTGTAAAACCACTGTAAAAGTTGTACCGAGATAACTACAGTCTTTGTCTAGAGATGAGTAGATAGGAGTCTAAAACCTCTCTAAAGTCCACTTTGGTCCCCAAAGCAAAGGCCAAATATGAACCCATTGCTGTGGATGACAGGGGCTGTCACACAGGAAAGCAGATAGACCTCAAGCATTGCATTCTCCCGAGCTAAGCCATCAAAAGTCTGAGGCCTCCCTATCTCTCCAGGTCTTTAGGATTAAGCCACAACGTAATGAAAGCAGCCAAAGGGAGTCCCAGCAGAGAAGCATCTCTGTGACCTGAAAGGATTTGCTCAAAATGTGTTATCTTAACTCCTACTGAGTTTGAAACTGTTGTAACTACTGTGTCACACCCAGCTGGAGCTGGTGTGATATATGACTAAGAGGAAACAGAAGTTACTAAGACTGAAAAAAAAAAAAGGCAAGGAATTTTATAAGGAACTTGTTCTGTCAGACTCTTTCCCTCAATACACTCTAGCTGGTGAAACAATTACAAATTACAGTTTTAATGAGTCAAAAGAGTACCTGTCCTCTAAAGTTTATTTCATTCTGGATAGGGAATACATCATTTGAATTCTCTTTTCTTCTTCTAGAAGGGAAATAATGAGTTTAATTTTACATGATTGATACATGTGTATGATAGATTCAAAGAAGAATACCACAGGAGGCCTTTATTCATGGAAGATAAAGCTGTTTTAGCGAATGCTGTGATGGCCATTAAGCTTTTTCCTACATTTCTTGTCTGTATTAAGCTTACTTGATGATGTGACTCAGCTATCTCTTAGTAAGGTAAGACTTCTTTGGTGCAATAAAAAAAAGGGCAAAAATTAATTCAGGAGGGAAAGAAATGAATATGAAGATGCATGATCTTTAGGGGATTGATAGGCGGTCATTAATCACCTTCAGAATGTTAGAGTAGCACAGACCTCGTAACACTGCAACATTTTCCTTAGCACAAGGTCTATGACAGATGAAAAATCCATTCGATTCCTTCTCATGTTAATAAAATGCATAACTTATACCTCCGAGAAGTTTTACAGCTAAATCTCTCGAGACCGACTTTCCATACTGTACGTAAAGGGGAAAATGGACGAAGTACAGCCTGGGGAGACGATGGCCTTGTACAAAGTATAGCCCAGGGAGACAGTGACCTTGAGAAGTTTATTTATTGAACTGACTGACTCTCAAGCACCAGTTTGAAAAAAGTGAAGTTTCAGCATCAAGAAATGTCTCTCTTTGTGAAAAGACTATTAACACAAAGGTGCTTGCTGTCTTCCACAATAGGGACTTACCACTAACCAAGAGGTAACCCAAACCAACAGCAATGACTGACACTGTCTTTGGGATCTCTTGGGCTTTCCAGGTCAACAATTTAAAAAACCAACCCATGTCTGGTAGTGGGGTTTTTGTCACTTTATGGCTCTTGCAAGCAACTTTGTGAGTCCAGGAGGCATAACTTCATTCAGAAAGTGTGTGTGTGTATGTGTGTGTGTGTGTGTGTGTGTGTGTACATACATATCTGTGTGCATACTATATATACATATATTTATGTATATGTATAAGTTTAGGTATATAAACATTATAATTCCTCATGGCTTTTTCAAAGAACCTTAATGTTATTTTTCCCTCCTCCTCCCTCCTATTTCTCTACTGACCTCCCTCCATACTCTCCAGAGCTTTAACTCCACAGTCCTGGCACTGACCTGCTCTGTTACCTTTTCGTGGCTCTCATCTGTTTCCCTAACATCTCACCTCCCACTCTATTTACCTATATTAGTTCTTCAAACATACTTTCAAGAAGAGTCCATGTTTCCAGCTTTCGGCTGTCCTCACAATGTGGAAAGCCTCTAACTTTGCCTCCTCCTCAATGTCTGTAATTACCTTCACCCTTTGTCATCAAAAGATCTCCTCTCCTCTCAGATTTTCCAATAAAGTTAGGCTACAGCCAGCCCTTAGTTGTCCTTGCCACATGCCCCAACGCCCACAGTTCTTTGCTTCTTAAGTAGTTATTCTTCATCTTCAACATGTCCATCTGACAACTATTTCTATACTAAGCACTGCTCAGGAAACAGGAATGTAGCCATCATCTGGGCCCTTACAGAAAGTCCCAGTATTAAAAGTGTCCCCTCATTTCTGTAAATTTATTTCATTCCTGCTCCATAGTCCCATAGGCTTCCTTTTAATTTACTCCCACTTTTCCTGGAGTCCAATCTGTGCCTTATCATCTTGTACTTGACTTTGGTAATTTTTATGATTAAGGCACACATTATGCAGGTCATTCGTATATATAATATGCTCCCTGACTTAGGGCTGTTTTGTGATAGAGTACGACCCAATAACCCATCTTATATTGAAAAATGTTTAATTGAAGAATGTATTTAACACATTTAACCCACAGAGGACCACAGCTTAGCAACATAGTACACTACCGAGTATCAGTTGTATATTCTAAATCAGTTGTGCCTGTTTTGTGGAATAGAAACTGAAGGTCTTTTTCAAGTGCCCCACATATTTCAAGACCATGTAGCGCATATATATCCTGACAAAAGAAAAAGTTCAAGAGTCTATGTCTGCTTCCTACTGGATGTGCATTGCCTTTTCACTGTTGTAAAAGTGAAAGCTGCAAGGCAAGCCACGACTAAGCAAACAACCATCTGCGGCTTTTATTATATACATTATTCAAAATAAATGATATGCATAAAAGCATATTGAAAATTCCCAACTATTTTGTAAGTTTTTTAAAGGATAACATATTTCTATCTTAAATCTCAAGACACACAGCCAGGATATAAAATTACTTTATGAATGAATCAGTGAGATGCCATTAGACCAGGATTATTTATTTATCTATAAATAGAGCAAAGATAAAATGTCAACTCGATTTCTCCTTGCAATACTAAAGGGCAATTTTTATTGAATGCTTGTGTGTTCTGGTCACCATTTAAGTGCTTTACACACATTTAACCTCAAAAATCCTTGTGAAGGAGGAACTATTATAATCCCCACTTTGCACATCTTAAAATTGAAGCATCTAAAAGCAAAATAAGTAGTCAAGGACAGTAAACATTGGTATCAGAATTCAAACCCAAGCAAGCTTGGTTCTAAACCTAAGAATATTATCTACTTTATCATGATTCTGAAATCTACAGATCTAGACTTCAGACAGAATTGAATGCTTCTGTCCTGATAATTTCCATAAATATTAAATCTCTAACTGTAAATAAAAACCCCTAATAAGTTCATGAGTAAGACCTCTGTTGGCATCTTTTATGCAGAGTGACCTTATAATCTTTCATCCAAAGCAAGACACTATTGGGAGTGGAATGGGGGCCATATCTCTTGTTTATTGCTACATAACAAATTACCTCCACATTTTAGCTGCTTCAAGCAACAAACATATTATCTCACCAGCCTCTGGGTCGTGAATCTGGGAGACATTTAGCTCATGATTCTGTCTCGGAGTCTCTTGAATTTGTAGTCAAGATATAGTCCCAGTCTGAGGTGATGAGACAAGGCTGGAGGCTATTCTGTTCTCAGTTCACCAGCTGCTGGAAGGTTCTAATTCTCTCTTCCATGAGCCTGCTCTTGAAAAGCAATCTGGTTCTCCCTATAGTAAATGGTGGTAGATGGGAGGGGGAAGGACAAAAGAAAAAGAGGGAGGGGTAGTTTTAAAACCTAATCCTAGTCCTGGCATATTATCCTTTTTTCTCATCTCATGGTTTTTTGTTGTTGTTGTTGTTGTTGTTGTTGTTATTGTTGTTTTTGTTTTTGTTTTTTTGGACTTGGTATGATGTTTATAATCTTGGTTATATGGACTTGGTACAATGTATATAAGAGGGTTGCTATAATGGGCACATGACATGATAGATCACCAGGAACTGTCTTTGGGGGAGGGATGCGGGGCATGAGGCAGAGTCTCATGATATATCTCTGGCTATTTCTGGAACTCACCATGTAGATCAGCCTGCTTTGAACTCAGAGATCTACCTGCCTCTGCCTTCTAAGTGCTGGGATTAAAAGCATGCTCTACCATGCCTGGATAACAGACACACCCTTAAAGTGGGCCACCCATGTGCTGGTGATAATTATGCCAGGACAACAGGCTTTTTTACATTAAAATAACCCAGACGAAACAGAGATTACATCACGTCACCTTTACCCTATATCTGGATTACATATATTTACATTTGCAATTTTATACCTCTGAAATTATTTAATTCTATAACTAAGTCCCTGATGCTCCATGAAATGAGTAACTGCAATGACTTCACCTCCTTTCCACCCACTGAATCCATCTCCTCTTATTTATGTGGAAGCTACCATCCATCATCAACCACTGTCTTCCCAACCATCTCTCTTCCCTTTCACAGCAAACATTAAACTGCTGCTTCTCTGTTTGACTTACAGTTTCATCCTGTGCCCAAAATGTCACACAGGTGCTCTTGGCAATCTAGAAGGTTCCTAAGTGATTAAAGTTTTTAAAAACCCTGAAAAACATTAATAATGTCGCAGGTTCATAACTTTAAGATTTCAATGTCTCTTCTTAAAATAAACTATCAAGTTATAAACATGGTGTTTGCTGAGACAGATCAATCTACTGAAAGAGGAAAGCACAAAAATGTAAACGTAAGTTGTAACCATAAATTGTTAATATCAAGTCCTCCAACCTTAGGCATTCTCTCAACAGTTATTTTTGTTGTGTACTGTCATGTTCCAGGACAATTGGGGTCTGGTACTAAAGATTACTTTCAGTCTCTGGATCTTCAGAGCAAAAAATACAGCAGGTGTAAAATATCTGGAATAAGGGCTTTGGTTTCCAGGGTAATTCATTCTCCCTTGTTATAGATAAAGGCTGGACACTATGACTATCTACCTATCCATTGACAAAGAACAAGGATAAGTTAAGAAATGGTACTGTAACATAAAGTATTATATCCAATAAACCAAATATGTCTGAAGGCATTCCTTTCTTTCCTTTGAGGTCAAAGCAGCAAAGGCAAAAACTGTAGACTTGAAATTATTCAGCATTCTGAAAGTGTTCTTTCTCACCATGTGCATATTGTACATTACTCTGGAGAATGGAGAGGCTGCCTCAAATAGAGCAACAGCCATCATTATATCATAAAAAGGTCCTTTGGGGAATTAAGCTTAAAACCTGAAAGGCTAAGCATGATTTGGTGCTATTATTACATTGATTTACTGGAGAGAGGAGAAATAGGGAGAGGAAGAGAATAAGAGAGAGAGCAAAAGCAAGAGAGGGAAAGAGACTGACTTAGACTGTATCACTTTCCTCTGATTGTGTGAGCAACCCCATGACCAAGGGGGAACAGGAACTGACTCTCTGAAGAATGAAAGCAGCAATAAACGTCCCATAAAAGTCAAACAAGGAAACACAAACCATGGGAAAGTAAAAACCAAGCACCTCGATAATCTCTCCCATGATCCATTGCTTACATTCACGCAATTTCTGGCAGCATCTTGACAAGTCCTGTTAGTAAGAATGAGAGCGAGGACGGCGTGACCAGGATGCGGAAACTTCCTCTTCTTTTTTCTTTCCACTGTGTTGGAGAAACAAGTGTTAGATCTTCCCCTGTTGGTAATCTATCTTCTCATCATTTAAACACCCACATCGTTGTTTTTGTCTCAGTTTTAAAACAAAGTCGATGCCAACTGAAGTTGACTTCAATTTGCCAAAGGCTGAGTGATTCCTCCAGGCCATGCAATTCCTCATCAAGTACTTGAATACTATTTCCCCCAGTGCACTCCTGTCATCTAATTTTTCTCCCTCCAGTTTAGAAACTACTATTGATTTTCTCAAAGTTAAGCCAATTGACTCCTAAATGTATTTGGAATCGTCAACCAAATGCACAGAATACCAGAGAAGAATCGCATTCTGTGTATCACACAAAGTCTTGAGCTTTTTAATGTGTGCTAGAGCTGTTATCATTCCTTTCTGGTTTTGATAGATATGCACAAAATATTATTTATGACTGAAAGAGCTGAAGGGGCTTACGACCCCATAAGAACAACAATGACAACCAATCAGAGCTTCCAGGGACTAAACCACTACCCAAAGACTGTACATGGACTGACCCAGGGCTCCAACTGCATATGTAGCAGAGAATAGCCTTGTTGGGGCACCAGTGGAAGGGGAAGCCCTTGGTCCTGCCAAGGCTGGACCCCCAGTGTAGGGGATTGTTGGGGGGGGCGTAATGAGAGATGGATGGGGAGGGGAACACCCATAAAGAAGGGGAGGGGAAGGGGTTAGGGGGCTAATGGACAGGAAATCAGGAAAGGGAATAATATTTGAAATATAAATAAGAAATACCCAATTTAATAAATAAAAATGGAAGAAAAAAAAGGATAGAAGTTACAACTCTTCAACAAGAACAACAACAACAACAAAAAGATTTTCCTAAGTGAGGGCATAAAATTGATTCCTAAGTACAAAATTATTTTTCATATTTATAAACAATATGAAAGTGTGTTTCATATTTCCTTTCAAGTAGGATGACAAACTAAACCCCTATACACATGTGAGAAGTCCTCTCTTGACCTGGTGGTCAGGGCTGTCCAAGACACTCCTAAAACATGGAACTTTTTACTTTTGCCTTTGGTTGCTCCCGAGAAGTAAAAGGTGAGTCACTATTGTGGAGGACATCGTGCATCTCATGAACAGGGCCCAGAAGTCGTTGAGGTAGAACTGAATTGAGTACACTCTCCTTGACCGCTCATTTTCATGGTGTCAGAAAGCACCATACAGGCTACCCAAGAAGGGAAGTAACCAGCACTCCTACCTAGATGTGACGTTGATGAACCACATCAGTTGACCAGCATGGATGCAATAGTGGTACACATATCTCCACAGTCACCAACAGCTCTCTACTTGGACTTTCCAGCAGCACTAGACGAGCTGTTTCTTTCCCTACATCCTCACCACCACCTGTGGCCATTCAGTTTGGAGTTTGGAGTTTGATAAAAACCACTCTGACTGAGATGAAAGGGGTTTTCAAAGCAGTTTTAACGTGGATTTCTCTGATGACAAAATATTTTGAACATAAAAAAATCATAACTTTTGACCATTTGTGGATTTTCTTTTTAAAACTGCCTATGAATTTTAATTAATTTTTAATTAAAATTAACTAATTAGCTTTCATTATGACTAATTATTCAATTTTAAAATTAATTAATTAATTTAATTTTAATCCATTTGCTGTTTGGAACATTTTTAGGCTTGGGGTGTTTAGTTTTTGCAGCTCACAGAATATATATGTAAAGACTGTTATTATTTTTTTTTATTTTTTATTATTATTAACTTGAGTATTTCTTATATACATTTCGAGTGTTATTCCCTTTCCCAGTTTCCGGGTAAACATCCCCTCCCCCTCCCCTTCCTTATGGGTGTTCCCTCCCAACCCTCCCCCATTGCTGCCTCTCCCAACAGTCTAGTTCACTGGGGGTTCAGTCTTAGCAGGACCCAGGGCTTCCCCCTTCCACTGGTGCTCTTACTAGGATATTCATTGCTACCCACGAGGTCAGAGTCCAGGGTCAGTCCATGTATAGTCTTTGGGTAGTGGCTTAGTCCCTGGAAGCTCTGGTTGGTTGGCATTGCTGTACATATGGGGTCTCGAGCTCCTTCAAGCTCTTCCAGTTCTTTCTCTGATTCCTTCAACAGGGGTCCTGTTCTCAGTTCAGTGGTTTCCTGCTGGCATCGCCTCTGTATTTGCTGTATTCTGGCTGTGTCTCTCAGGAGCGATCTGCATTCACATTTTGATCATCCGTCTTGAGTTTCATTTGTTCTAGGCATCTAGGGTAATTCAAGCATTTGGGCTAATAGCCACTTATCAATGAGTACATACCATGTATGTCTTTCTGTGATTGGGTTAGCTCACTCAGGATGATATTTTCCAGTTCCAACCATTTGCCTACGAATTTCATAAAGTCATTTTTTTTGATAGCTGAGTAATATTCCATTGTGTAGATGTACCACATTTTCTGTATCCATTCCTCTGTTGAAGGGCATCTGGGTTCTTTCCAGCTTCTGGCTATTATAAATAAGGCTGCGATGAACATAGTGGAGCACGTGTCTTTTTTATATGTTGGGGCATCTTTTGGGTATATGCCCAGGAGAGGTATAGCTGGATCCTCAGGCAGTTCAATGTCCAATTTTCTGAGGAACCTCCAGACTGATTTCCAGAATGGTTGTACCAGTCTGCAATCCCACCAACAATGGAGGAGTGTTCCCCTTTCTCCACATCCTCGCCAGCATTTGCTGTCACCTGAGTTTTTGAACTTAGCCATTCTCACTGGTGTGAGGTGAAATCTCAGGGTTGTTTTGATTTGCATTTCCCTTATGACTAACGATGTTGAACATTTCTTTAGGTGTTTCTCAGCCATTTGGCATTCCTCAGCTGTGAATTCTTTGTTTAGCTCTGAACCCCATTTTTTAATAGGGTTATTTGTCTCCCTGCTGTCTAACTTCTTGAGTTCTTTGTATATTTTGGATATAAGGCCTCTATCTGTTGTAGGATTGGTAAAGATCTTTTCCCAATCTGTTGGTTGCCGTTTTGTCCTAACCACAGTGTCCTTTGCCTTACAGAAGCTTTGCAGTTTTATGAGATCCCATTTGTTGATTCTTGATCTTAGAGCATAAGCCATTGGTGTTTTGTTCAGGAAATTTTTCCAGTGCCCATGTGTTCCAAATGCTTCCCTAGTTTTTCTTCTATTAGTTTGAGTGTATCTGGTTTGATGTGGAGGTCCTTGATCCACTTGGACTTAAGCTTTGTACAGGGTGATAAGCATGGATCGATCTGCATTCTTCTACATGTTGACCTCCAGTTGAACCAGCACCATTTGCTGACAATGCTATCTTTTTTCCATTGGATGGTTTTGGCTCCTTTGTCAAAAATCAAGTGCCCATAGGTGTGTGGGTTCATTTCTGGGTCTTCAATTCTGTTCCATTGGTCTATCTGTCTGTCTCTGTACCAATACCATGCAGTTTTTATCACTATTGCTCTGTAATACTGCTTGAGTTCTGGGATAGTGATCCCCCCTGAAGTCCTTTTTATTGTTGAGAATAGTTTTAGCTATCCTGGGTTTTTGTTATTCCAGATGAATTTGCAAATTGTTCTGTCTAACTCTTTGAAGAAATGGATTGGTATTTTGATGGGGATTGCATTGAATCTGTAGATCGCTTTTGGTAAAATGGCCATTTTTACTATATTAATCCTGCCAATCCATGAGCATGGGAGATCTTTCCATCTTCTGAGGTCTTCTTCAATTTCTTTCTTCAGAGTCTTGAAGTTCTTATTGTACAGATCTTTCCCTTGCTTGGTTAAAGTCACACCGAGGTACTTTATATTATTTGGATCTATTATGAAGGGTGTCATTTCCCTAATTTCTTTCTCGGCCTGTTTCTCTTTTGTGTAGAGGAAGGCTACTGATTTATTTGAGTTAATTTTATACCCAGCCACTTTGCTGAAGTTGTTTATCAGCTTTAGTAGTTCTCTGGTGGAACTTTTGGGATCACTTAAATATACTATCATATCATCTGCAAATAGTGATATTTTGACTTCTTCTTTTCCGATCTGTATCCCTTGACCTCCTTTTGTTGTCTGATTGCTCTGGCTAGAACTTCAAGAACTATATTGAATAAGTAGGGAGAGAGTGGGCAGCCTTGTCTAGTCCCTGATTTTAGTGGGATTGCTTCAAGTTTCTCTCCATTTAGTTTAATGTTAGCCACTGGTTTGCTGTATATGGCTTTTACTATGTTTAGGTATGGGCCTTGGATTCCTATTCTTTCCAGGACTTTTATCATGAAGGGTGTTGAATTTTGTCAAATGCTTTCTCAGCATCTAATGAAATGATCATGTGGTTTTGTTCTTTCAGTTTGTTTATAGAATGGATCACGTTGATGGTTTTTCCAGATATTAAACCATCCCTGCATGCCTGGGATGAAGCCTACTTGATCATGGTGGATGATTGTTTTGATGTGCTCTTGGATTGGTTTGCCAGAATTTTATTGAGTATTTTTAAGCGTCGATATTCATAAGGGAAATTGGTCTGAAGTTCTCTTTCTTTGTTGGGTCTTTGTGTGGTTTAGGTATAAGAGTAATTGTGGCTTCATAGAAGGAATTCGGTAGTGCTCCATCTGTTTCAATTTTGTGGAATAGTTTGGATAATATTGGTACGAGGTCTTCTATGAAGGTCTGATAGAATTCTGCACTAAACCCGTCTGGACCTGGGCTCTTTTTGGTTGGGAGACCTTTAATGACTTCTTCTATTTCCTTAGGAGTTATGGGGTTGTTTAACTGGTTTATCTGTTCCTGATTTAACTTCGGTACCTGGTATCTGTCTAGGAAATTGTCCATTTCCTGCAGATTGTCAAGTTTTGTTGAATATAGGCTTTTATAGTAAGATCTGATGATTTTTTGAATTTGCTCTGAATCTGTAGTTATGTCTCCCTTTTCATTTCTGATTTTGTTAATTTGGACACACTCTCTGTGTCCTCTCGTTAGTCTGGCTAAGGGTTTATCTATCTTGTTGATTTTCTCAAAGAACCAACTTTTGGTTCTGTTGATTCTTTTCTATGGTCCTTTTTTGTTTCTACTTGGTTGATTTGGCTCTGAGTTTGATTATTTCCTGCCTTCTACTCCTCCTGGGTGTATTTGCTTTTTTTGTTCTAGAGCTTTTAGGTGTGCTGTCAAGCTGCTGACATATGCTCTTTCCTGTTTCTTTCTGCAGGCACTCAGCGCTATGAGTTTTCCTCTTAGCACAGCTTTCATTGTGTCCCATAAGTTTGGGTATGTTGTACCTTCATTTTCATTAAATTCTAAAAGTTTTTTAATTTCTTTCTTTATTTCTTCCTTGACCAGGTTATCATTGAGTAGAGCATTGTTCAATTTCCACGATATGTGGGCATTCTTCCCTTATTGTTATTGAAGACCAGTTTTAGGCCGTGGTGGTCTGATAGCACGCATGGGATTATTTCTATCTTTCTGTACCTGTTGAGGCCCATTTTTTGACCAATTATATGGTCAATTTTGGTGAAAGTACCATGAGGAGCTGAGAAGAAGGTATATCCTTTTGCTTTAGGATAGAATGTTCTATAAACATCTGTTAAGTCCATTTGGCTCATGACTTCTCTTAGTCTGTCTATGTCTCTGTTTAATTTCTGTTTCCATGATCTGTCCATTGATGAGAGTGGGGTGTTGAAATCTCCTACTATTATTGTGTGAGATGTAATGTGTGTTTTGAGCTTTAGTAAGGTTTCTTTTACGTATGTAGGTGCCCTTGTATTTGGGGCATAGATATTTAGGATTGAGAGTTCATCTTGGTGTATTTTTCCTTTAATGAATATGAAGTGTCCTTCCTTATCTTTTTTGATGACTTTTAGTTGAAAATTGATTTTATCTGATATTAGAATGGCTACTCCAGCTTGCTTCTTCTGACCATTTGCTTGGAAAGTTGTTTTCCAGCCTTTCATTCTGAGGTAGTGTCTGTCTTTGTCTCTGAGTGTGTTTCCTGTAGGCAGCAGAATGCAGGGTCCTCGTTGCGTATCCAGTTTGTTAATCTATGTCTTTTTATTGGGGAGTTGAGGCCATTGATGTTGAGAGATATTAAGGAATAGTGATTATTGCTTCCGGTTGTATTCATATTTGGATGTGAGGTTATGTTTGTGTGCTTTTCTTCTCTTTGTTTTGTTGCCAAGACGATTAGTTTCTTGTTTCTTCTAGGGTATAGCTTGCCTCCTTATGTTGGGCTTTACCATTTATTATCCTTTGTAGTGCTGGATTTGTAGAAAGATATTGTGTAAATTTGGTTTTGTCATGGAATATCTTGGTTTCTCCATCTATGTTGATTGAGAGTTTTGCAGGATACAGTAACCTGGGCTGGCATTTGTGTTCTCTTAGGGTCTGAATGACATCAGTCCAGGATCTTCTGGCCTTCATAGTTTCTGGCGAGAAGTCAGGTGTGATTCTGATAGGTCTGCCTTTATATGTTACTTGACCTTTTTCTCTTACTGCTTTTAATATTCTTTCTTTATTTTGTGCGTTTGGTGTTTTGACTATTATGTGACGGGAGGTGTTTCTTTTCTGGTCCAATCTATTTGGAGTTCTGTAGGCTTCTTGTATGCCTATCGGTATCTCTTTTTTTAGGTAAGACTGTTATTATTAAATACTAGGAAAATAGTATGTTTTTTCTCCAGGTAAATGGCAATTTCTGAAAATTGTGTCCAACTTTATTTTTTTAATATTAACAATTTTGTTTTTTAATTTTTAACAATTTGGTTTTTTGTTTATTAACTGTTGGCTTGGTGACTTTTTTTTTCAACAGAAACTTGCTTAATGCATAGAGGAGAAAAGCAAGCTGAAACTCTGAGATACAGATCAGTGGAGAGGAACCACGTGGAGCCCTGACACCCAGCCTCCAAGTGCCTGTTCAGAACCTTGCTACATCATTCACTCCCCTTTCAACCATTGACTAGCTTGTCCCTTTACCTTTCGGGTAAATAAGCCATCAGTTAAGTTTCTGTTGACACCTCCACCCTGCTGCCCAAGGTCCTCATAAGAGACATGTTCAGAGGTTTTCCCAACTCTTGACCTACAAACTCCCGGCTCTTTTCAGAGAATGATAACCATTGCGCGGAATAATTTAATGCCTTTTTTTTTAAAGTTATCTGTACATATAAACATTTTTAGAATTCTTAGAACTATTTTTTGATTCCTTCCCCACCTTATTTCTAGAATTCTCAAAGTATATTGGTTATATCTTAATCAATGTAACATCAGAAGTTGGTTCTTTGTAAGCCTTACCTTTTCCACGAAGTAAGGGAATATGCAAAGGGGGGATTTATCAGCCTTCACATGTTAGAACATCAATCACTACGGCTTAGAGGGAAAGAGTGGACTTTACAAACTCCTATTCCTAAGAACTCTCCTACCAATATGAAATCTGGCATCTATCAAAGATATTAAAAAAACAAAAGACAAAAACTTGTGCATATCAAGGCCTTCATCCTTCCCAGTCATTTATCCTATTGTATTGTCCTTTATACTGTTGACTCAAGATGTTCCTTACAACATCTGGAGTGAGATTGTTACCCAGCAGCCTTTGCCCCATTGCTCTCTCATCATAATACATCCCTTCCACCGGGGGTGCAGTAGGATCTGGGCTATTAAGCTGAGAAATAAGTGACGCCCTCCACAGTATTGATGCTCACTACTCCTCACTGCTGTATATGTGCATTAACCACCACAGAAGCTAGGTTGAGCCGGCATCATCTCTCACCGTTAATCACAATAAAACACCCTCCCTCACCTCATCAGTTAGTAGATATTCATTGTCAGAAGTCTAGCACTTTTTTTTAAAAAAAAAGTTAATTCCAATCCTTTATTTAAAATGAAAACATTAACTGTTACCCCATGCTATGCTGGTAAACCATTAAAGCCAAGCTCCTGAGGTACACTGCTTTTATACTGCAGATATTGAAATGTGACCCTTATCGTTATAGACTGATTAAGAAAGAAATCTTATGGCATCCCAGCATGCAGTCAGCTTTTAAAGATTAAAAAAATGAAAAGAGTAAAGAATAATGAATTGCCAAGGCAGATGGCACTAAAAAAAAAGTGCTTAATTTAAAAAGCATTTCCCATAGTTGCAGTTCAAGATGTTGATGTTCCTAGCTAAATTAGTTTACAACTCACCTGCATTAAATCCCTTAATTATACAATTACTACCATGTATACTTTTTAAAGAGGCCAAATAACTTGCAGAAAAATTACTTGCGTTTTTTTTTAAATCTGCAATTTCCTGAAACAGCAAATCTTTTTTTTAAATAAACAGCTAATTTTTATGTGAGAGTAAGATCAAAGGTATAAAACCTTTCCCTTACGTATCTCAAACTCCAAGTTTGGTATCTACATAGCAACAACAAAATAATGACCCAGATAGCATCCCAGAGCCTCGGATGCTTGACTCCTGGGTCTTCCCAGGTAGTGCGGCCTGGTAGTTTAGGAGGTGTGGCCTTGCTGGAGGCAGTATGGCACGGGGGGGAGGGGTGCACTTTGAGGTTTCCAGAGCCTTGTGCTAGTAACAGCTCATCCTCTCTGCTTCCTGCCTGCAACTCCAGATGTGAGCTCTCTCCTCTTGGCTTCCAGGACCAGCCATTGTACCTGACAGGAGCTGTCATGCTCTCTTGGCCATTGTGGACCCTACATTTTTGGAACCACAGCCCAAATAAGCTCTTTCTTCTAAAAGTTGGCACGCTCAGAAAAGTAACTAATACTAATATGCATAAGAGAAAAGCATTGACAATATTTAATCAAAGACCTAGATAAAATCATTCTTTTGTGCTTGGGCTTGATGAAGAATAGACAGCCATGTATCCATGTTATTGAACAACGATGATGACAAAAAGGATAGCAAATAAAAGACTTTGTGAGATGTCTGAACTGGTAAAAGTGTTTGCCATACGAGTGTGTGTGAAAAATTTGAAGTAAAAACTTATCAAACAGACCTAATCTATACAACATAAAGGGAAAGATTATGGAGCCATTCAAGTACTTAAAAATACCTCTGTTACAATAAAAAGGTTCTGTCCTGGAAGCTTGATGAACTCCAAATTTATTAATATACAAAAATGCATCATTTCTTCTACCAAATTCAATGGCTTACAACTGGAAATTTTGAGGTGACTGTCTCAGATTCTTGATGAGTCTGTAAAAATATATGTAGTCATTTATAAAACTATTATGTGAAGAGAACTGGAGAGATGTTGGGGAGGTCACTCAACACTCAGGGTGGGTGTTGTTCTCGGAGCCCTGAGAGGAGGAATTTGATGAAGACAAACTCTGAGTTTGAGGCCAGCCTGATCTTCAAAGTGAGTTCCAGGACAGCCAGAGGCTACACAGAGAAACCTCATCTCAGAAAAAGACCAAATCAAACAAAACAAAAACAAAAAGACAAACAAGAAAATTCCTTCCCCCCCCCAAGAGAAACTCATTTTCCTTCCACAGGAGCTAGAGGTAAAATGAGATTTGTGAATTTTCTTTTCTTTTTATACCCTTATGGTTTTATGAGGGCTGAGCAAGGCATGGCGGTTTCTTAACTTTTCTATAATTTTTAGGACTTCTTAGCTTAACCACATTTCTCTAAGATCAAATTCATTTCAAGGTGCAGACCTTTGGATTCTGTGTTTTTGTTTTCTTGTTTGTTTGTTTGTTTGTTAACTTAAAACAGTCACTCTACGGGCCACGTTGGTGGGTCAGTGGTCTACCCGGGACAGGGCTGATGGTCACTGCCTGTGCTGCCTGTCACCAGAGGTCATGTTGAGGTTTGTGATCCGTGCTGCCACCAGAAACCATGATCTGTGCTGCCACAACTATAACACGCAAGGAAGCTTCTTTTCTAGTGGCATCAGTAACTGCAGACCCACAGAAAGAGACACATGGAATACTTCTGTAACAACCTCTCCTCCCTACCTCACCCCTCCTAAAACAGAAGCAGTCTAAACAGGAAGTCACTGAAAAGAGCTCTTGAAAATTGTGATAGGATGCTGAATCGTAGCTCTTCACAGCGATGGCTTCCAGGGTCAGGAGGACAGAATCAGTTTTCTTCAAGGAGTTGGCCACTTGGAGTTTGATCACGCTCCAGTGAGTATATGGGCAACTCAAAGTGGACTTGTATTTTCTTTCTCCTCCTCCCCCTCCTCCTTGTCCTTTTTTTTCTTAGGGAAGGCATGGGGAGGGTGGACCTGGGAAGACTAGGAAGTGAGTGTGTTTGGGGCACATTATGTGAAATTCCCATATAATCAATAAAAACATGTGTGGGGGGGATCATAACCAATATCTTTGCAGCAAAAGTACTATGTGTTAAGTTATACAAAGGATTCAGAGAATAAAACAGGGATTATGCAGTCTCCCCGCCATCATGGCACTAGCAGTGGGTACCACTGTGTGACGAAGAGATAGGAAAGACAAAAAGAGAGTATGAGCTGTGGAGAGAGGCAGAACTGGAGATGAAAATGTGGTATCAGGGGATGACTGGACCATGCTGGTGCGAGTGGCCTGCACTGCCACCTAGGAACAAGGTGGTGTCCAGATCCGTGTTGCCAGCAAGGGGTGTGTCTGGAAGGAGGTCCTGCTGCAGCTGAGATCTGTCTTGATGTCCATGGCCCATGTTACCACCAAATGTCCTGTGGATGTTTTAGGTCTATGTTGCAGCCTAAAGCCATGTTGATTTCCATGGACCGAGCTGCCCCTGGGGACTATATAGATGTGAGCAGCCTGGACTACCATCTGAAGCCATGGTGATGTCTGTGGTCCAGGCTGCCTCCAAGGGTCTTGTCTTGATCCATGGTCTACTGCAGCTGAGGGCCATGTTTGTGGTCTGTGCTGTCACCAGAATCCATGTGGAAGTCATTCTGTAAAGAGCAAAGAAGCTCTTTTTGCAGTACTGCTGTTGATTGCAGACACATAGTTGAGAAAGAGGAACATGGAAGGCTTCTGTGACAAGTTTTACCCAACCCTGAACCTCAGCCTCCCTGAAAAGTAGCAGCCTAAACTGGGAATCATCAAAGAAAAACTCTTTAAAGATGTTATAAGAATGCTGAAGTTAGGTCTCTATAATTGATAGCTTCTGGTCGGGGTGCAGGGGTATGGAGAACCACTCAGTACTATTTAAGGGGCAGGCCACTGAGAGTTTGACCATGCTCCAGTGAGTATATGGATAAGAGAAATTTTTTAAATTGTGACAAGAATGGGGGTACAAGGCAGACAAGGAAGAACTGGGAAATGAATGAGATGGGTGTATGATGTGAAATACTACCCAAAAAAATCCTATAAAAATTTTTCTGATATCTAAGCTGTTTCTCATGTCCCAGCATCTCTCACTGTAACTCTGCAGTCTCATAGTCAAAGACAATAGACAGAAGAAGGAGGCCTGGATTAAAATTTACTCATAAAAGACAATTATTGACCTCAAGGAAAAACAAAATCACACACACACACACACACACACACACACACACACACACACACACACACACACGTCTCATGGGTTTGAGTAAAAATGTCCTCAATAAGATAATGTGTTTGAATTCTTGGCCCCTAATTGGCTGTGATTTGGGGGAACATTTAAGATGGAGAGCCTCGTTGGAGGAAGTATGTCAGAGAGGGTGGCTTTTGGGGTTTTATCCACTACTATTCTTTCTGTTTTCATGACTACAGATGAAATGTGATTAGCCAGCTTCCTGTTCCTCCCATGATTTCCCCGCCATGATGAACTCTATCCCTCTAAATCTGTAAGCCACAATAAAGACTTTCTATCCCAAAACTGCTTTTTTATCACTGCAACACAAAAGTAACTAAGACAGTACCCAAAACTGAAACATATAGAGAACATACAGCAATATATGAAAATGCATAAACTATTCAAAATAGTTGGAAAACAAGAAATAAGAGAGACTTCTGTGGTGGATTGCTGTTGTATTTTCTTCTCCCTCAGGTGGAGCACATACTCTTGTGAGGTCAGGTGAAATCTTAATTGGTCAGCTAAGGCTACAGCCTGTGATTGGGCAGTGGAAGGAAAAGGTGGAGCTGAAAGTTTTAGAGAAGGGACAGAAGGAGAGGAAAGATGGGGGAAGAAGTTGAAGATGGATCAGACCCATGTGGCCTGGAGGAGCCACAAGGAGCAAGGGATTTCACAGCTGGGCAATAGAATAGTGTAGGGTACATTTGCCCAATGTAGGTATGCAACTTGTATTTATATTAACTAGTTATGTGTTCTTTGCATGGGCGTTTTGAGGTTGGAGATTTGCCATTATAAATCTTACTGATATAAGTCTCTAGTGTTTTCCTTTCATGGGGCTAAGCCGAGCTAAGTGATCAGTAGCTGGAGTTCTGCAGGCCACGGGGGTGGATGGCCCAACAAATGTGAGCAGCTGCTCCAGGCATTACAGCTTAAACTGGTTTGGCTAGCTAGCGTCAGGAACCAGGGAAAGACAGTCACATAGAGCTAGCCATGGTGAATGAGAGAAATGGTGGTGTAGCTGGATTTAGTGTGGGTTCTTTTTAAAACTACACGCTACAGACTTCTGTTGCTTGTAGAGTAAATACAGGTTTGTAGTAAGCATAAGACTTCTGTTACTTTACATAATAAAGTCATGGTTTACAATGATGCTTCCAACTGTGAATAAAAATGAAAATAAGTTCTGAATGGAAAGAAGGAAAGCCTATTGCCCCCAAGGTATCCTTGACCAATGTAATAGACCAGCTGACATTGATTAAATATCAAGTGCAAATAATGCTTGTAATTTAAATTTTATTTGGAATATTACTTGAATAAAATCTATTTCCCTTGTTTTTAAAATATTTATGTCTATCATATTTATGTATACAGTTATGTGTCTCTATATGCCACATGAATACAGGTGTCCACAGAGACCAGAAGTGGGTGTCAGATCTCCCAAAGTTGAATTGCAGGCAGCTATAATAACCTGACATGGAATCTGGAAAATGAACTCTAAGGATCCTCTGTAAAAGCAGTTAAGCACATTTAACTGCTGAGCCATCATCTTCTTGACTCCTCCCTTCTTGAACATAAGCTCAATGAGAGCAGGAAGTATGTCTAGGTGTATTTGTTATATCAATGAGCCAATGAATAGCTCTGAATGCTCCTGAAACAAATAAACAAAAAACAAAAGACCTTAGAGAATAAAAACCAATTTCTTATACAGCAAGAATTCTAGAAAAGGTGTCTGTCTAGTATCACAGAGACCTCCTATACTATATATAGGTATAGTATAGATATAAATCTACATGTAGCATATATATATATATCATATGATATATAGGCATATCCTATATATGTATATTTATACTATATGTAGGTATGGTACATACAATAGTACATATTATAGATATCTGTAAGTTTACACTATATCCATATATAGTATAGGTATTCATATATATTTATGTATATATACATATATGTCATACACACACACACATATATATATATATATATATATATATATATATATATATATATATAGAAAGTGGACTATGACCCCAGACAGAAGAACTGGTAAGGTTAAGTAAGCCCAAACCCAGTGAATCTCAGAATTGAGAACAGTAAAAGTGGGGCCAACTCTCTATCTAACTCTACCTGCTCTGGAACACATAACCATGACACCCCACTGAGAGGATCATGGCAATCAGTCACATAGTATAAACACATAGTCCCCCAGAGTTCATCCAATGAGCTTCCCTTCTTAAGGGAAAAGGTATTTAATCCTGGATTCAGCCCAGTGTATGTATTCACATCCACCATCAAATAAAGTAGTCTGAACAAGCAAGGATCATCACTTCACCAAGAATCCCTGTGCTGAGGTGGGGTTGTTCATCATAAAGAGCTACACCATAAATCTTCCAGAGGAGGCCTCCTCTCTTCCAGCCATCCACAATCCACTTGGAACCAAACCAGGTTCTGCCCTTCTGGGGCTATGTCTTCCCCTTCTTTCCATTGCGAATGGATGCCCTGAGGGGATCCTGGTGGGCTGGTGACATCTTTCCCAACTCCTAGCAGTATACGAACAGCACCGGGGTGCTCAGGAGACTGGGAACCACAGCAGTCCGCCCAGACTCCACCATTGCCCACCAGGAAAACATAGACAGAGAACCCCATTACCAGATTGCATGCTGCCTCCCCTGAGTGGCATGCTGGCAGCACTTTGCTCACCCCAGCAGCAAGGCAGACATGCAGCTCAGCATATATATATATATTATTATATATATTATAGCATTAATTATATATTATAGCATATGTAGTATGTAATATATAGCATAGATTATGGGTATATAATATATACATATATAATTATAGAATGTATAATATATAGATATATTTTATATATAATATTTTACATATATTTATATAAAAATAGTTAATATTTATATATTTCTATTTTAGTATATATTTCTATATTTTTATATCTTATATCTTTATATATTTGCACATACTATGTATAAATATATATATGATATATAAATATATCATATAATATATGTTATATATTATATTATTATAGTGTATATATAGTATAAGTGATATTTATATATATAAGCCCTATAATATACCCATATATATATATAGGTAGTGCCCATGATGTGATATATGTGTGTGTGTGGGTATGTATAGATCCTATAGGAACAAGCTGCTCTGAAACAACAACAAGTTAAGCAAGAACACAGTCTCTGCAGGGTTAGGCAAATCCTGTCCCACAGAGGAGAAGGCAGGGGCTATGGGGGGAGAGATTCTCTGGGGGGAGGACTGGGAGTGGAAGCAACAATTGAAATGTAAAATGAATGAATGAATGAATGAATGAATGAATGAATGAATGAATGGGGCGAAAAAGAAACAACAAAGTGTCTGCTATAACGGCAATTATACTCCAAATTATCCACAAAAAATAAACAAACTCACATGAGATAGAGTTGGAATTAATCCCTTAATGGCACAATTATAAATGCATTCGGTTTTCACCCATATTTTAGGTGGCTTGCCTTTAATCCTCTCCTGTTTCTAGATATTCTTTTGAAAAAATTTGCATCATGCTGAAAGCAGACTCTGAGGAGGTTGATAAAAGCACAAAGCTTACTGAATAAGTCGTTTCTCCTTCCATTCCCTTCTGAGGGAAAACCAGTGCCATGCTCACAGAGCGCCTAACCATCAGCGGCCAGATGATGCATCTGCTTTTTAATTAAACAGGCTGAACATCATTTGAATTGGACACTCTCCAATCTTGTAAAGATTTTCTACCATCTAGCAGTTTAAAAAAAAATCTAAAAACTGATGCCTCATTTTTCACTTTTTAAACCGAAAATAGAGATTCTAGTTTGCTGATATTTTTATTTCCATAACATATTTAAACCAGATACTATTTCTAGGGAAAAATGATTTATGTTTTAATTTAAGTAACTTTGCATGTAGAAATGCAATTATGATTTCTCTTTTTCAATGGGTATCAGAAACAAAGAAGTTATCAATAAGATGGATACAAACTTTATTCTGCAGTGGGTACTGGCTGAGCAGGGAGACTTGAGGCATGGAGGATCCATTTGTACACACAAGGGAGAAGCTTGGGCTCCAAGAACAGCATCCTATACCTGAGTTATTATCACAGGATGTCAAGCACCATAGAGCCTTGAGAAGAGAAGCCAGTGCACTCCACAGAGGTGTTTCTGTGGAGGACAGCAGCAGGAAGAAGACAATTGCTGTTCACAATAGATCTGTGGAAAACATGTATGCATGAATGGGGAAATATGGTGGCTTAATAAACCAAGCCTGGAGTCCTTTCTAGTGTCTATGGTTTTTAAGCACACTAACTTCACTTGATACTTTTAGTTAACAGAGGTAGAATATGGTTTGGTAGATTTTTTTAAATTTAAGGGCCTTAAGAAACATTTTGGAGAAATGGGACTGAAGAGATGTCTCAGTGGTCGAGAGTATCTGCTACTCTTGCAGAGGACCCAAGTTAAGTTCCCAGCACCCACACTGGACAGCATACAACTGACTGGAACGTCCGTTCCAGGGAAATGGTTGTCCACTTCTGGCCTCCACAGGCACTAGGGCTCACATGTGGTGTCTTTCATACATGTAGACAAACATGCATACTCAAAAAATTAAGTGTATTTAAAACCAGAAATATTGGGGAGGATATCATGTGATTGTTCTCTATGGTCCATGTGCATGTGACAGAGACTGAGGCCAGTATTGTCTGGCCAATTGTTGGTCCATAGTGAGTCGGGAACTTTGGCTGCTGTCCACATCAGAAGTACTAATATGATGTATTGGGAGTTGATTGGAAGAGAAGCAGAGTGGGCATTCCCTATCACATGTGGGATTCCACCATTAGATTTGTAGTTCAGCTGAGTGTATACAATCCTGTCCAGTGAGTGAGTGCACTCACATCTAAATAAACTTCTATTCACTTTGGTTTTAGCCATGGCTCTAAAAGTCTACTCTACCCATTTGACTGTCTATTCCTGAGGTGTATGTGAGCAAATAGTAAAGGCTTAGTCCATGAGCATGTTGACAAATGGTGATGGTGAAGCCCATTGATGGGGACATTGAGGACAAGCTTTCCTAACACCTGCTCTGCAGGACAAAGACCTGGTTGGGTGAACAACTACAACACCAACACCCTGAATGACAACCTGTCCCCTGCTCTTCTTCAGGAAGAAGAGAAAGGACTGTCAGACAACAAGTAGCAGCCTGGAGCATTGGAGATTGGGCTGAAAGGCTCTGCCTTGCCGTGGAGGTACCAGCAGCTACTCTGGAGGTAAGAACTATGTTGGGCCCTGAGGATATCACTTCTGTACTGAGATGCCCCATCACCCTGAGGTTTGAGCTCATACCATCCTCAATGAGCATTCTCCTGGGTCAAAGCTGTGAACACACAAACTCTGCAGTCATGTTCTGTTCTGAACATCCTTGAACTACCTGTAATAGTTTACATGTATGTATTTGTTCACTTAAAACGATTGTGGTTTTCATCTATGCTTAACTTCAAGATTTTAGGTGCCTTTAGTAGTTAAAAAAAATCATGTTTTTTGTTTTAAGAACTGCTAGGGTTTTTTGTTTCTTTGGTTGGTTGGATTGTTTTATGATTAAATAAAGTAGTACCCACAAGAAAATTTGCATTTCCTCTAAGCATATATTTTTTAAAGATCATTTATTTATTTACATCCCAAATGTTGTCCCCCTTCCTGGTTCCCCTCAAAGAGTTCCTTCCCCCTTCCCTTCACCCCTGAGATGGCGCCCCCACCTCTGCCAGTTTGCACCGATCCTGATGCATCAAGCCTCTGCAGCATCTGCCACATCCTCTCCCACTGAGGCCACTGCTAGCCTTCTGCTGAGGACGGATTAACAAGTACAAGGAATATAAACCCATAATGGCAAAGCCATAATGGCAAAGGTCCACATAAAATGCTTGTCAGGAACTTTATTTGAGCAGAATCCCTCCTTGGAGAATCTTCAAGTCTGTCTAGTAAAGCAATAATAATAATAATAATAATAATAATAATAGTAGTAGTAGTAGTAGTAGTAGTAGTAGTAGTAGTAATAGTAATAATAACACAATCTGAAAGGTGACAATATAAATTATGGTGATTCTACATGAGAGAAAATAATTAGCTTAACAAGTGAGAAAAAGAAAACTTAAGAGCAGGAAAAGGATATGAACAATTGAAAATTAGAGGCTACAAAAATTATAAAAGACAAAATAAAGGCTTCAAAGTTGAATAGGAGTTGTGTTTACAAATCCCTGAGCAGAGATCATAGGAAGATTATGACACCAGATTTCTCATTTAGAGGTAAAGAAGATGTGTGTGTGTGTGTGTGTGTGTGAGAGTGAGAGAGAGAGAGAAAGAGAGAGAGAGAGAGAGTGTGTGTATGTGTGCGCACATGTGCGCACGTGCACATGCACATGATAGAGAATAAAAATAATTTCATATCACTATAAATTTAAGAGTTATTGTCCAAGCTATATCAGAGATTTGAAAAACAATCAATACTTCTAGAAATTCATTAGCCCAGATTCTTTAGAGTGTGAACACTTAATCAAGAATAAAATTCTAACTTTATTTTTACTATGAACAAGATAGCCTTAGCATGCCTTTCTCCTGAACTTTAATTAAATTTATTCCTGAATATAACACACAGATCTCTCTATGAGCATTTAATCCAGGAAACTTTCCATTATAACTGCTTTCCATGCCTACTTGAGATATGAATACAATCCAGAAATACATGTTTCTAGGATTTCAGAGTCCCTTCCAAATGCAATCAGAGATGTTACCCTGTCTCCTAGTTTTGCAGGAGGTGGTCACCTCACCTCAGTAAGAGCACCTGTGAGCTAACACTGCTGGTGTAACTGCACTGTTGACCTCTAATGTTCTCTAATACTTCATTAGCCCACCCCATCTGCCATTTCCACAGACCCAAGCTTCTTCCCTCCCATACTGGTCTGTCTAGAATGTTTATATATCTCTTTGCAGCCTCCTTCACATCTCAGCTTTTCTGTCACACCCTCTAAGATTCCTCTATGATGCCACCTCTCCAAGTCCGGTCTAGTGTCATTCAATACTTCATCTTGGATAACAATGATTATGCTTTATTAAGTATCCATTTACTTGACTCTAACTCTATTAAATCTCCACCAGGTAAAAAAAAGCATGTTTGCTGTGTTCACCATAGTATATAGACTCTCTATGAACATTTTTTCATGATTTATATTTTATGTTTGAGATCATAACATAATTACATCATTTCTCCTTTCCCTTTCCTCACTCCAAATCTTATCGTACACTCCTCTTACTTTCTTTCAAATTTATGACCTTTTTTCATTGTTATTGCATATGTATATATATATATATATATTATATACAATTCTAAATATGACCTGCTCAGTCTGTATAATGTCACCAGTATAGATATATTTTCAGGGATGACCATTTGGTAGAAAAAACCAATTGATACACTCTTCCCTCGAGAAAACTATTTCTCCCACTCTCCGCATTTCTTAGTTGTATAGAATTTTGGCCTCCAGGGCCTTCCCCAGTCCACTTTGGCATGTCTATTGTTTTTGTCCTTGTTCACCTCACACTTGGCCAGTCATGTTTCTGAGATTTTATGGGTGTAGCTTCTGACATTCTCAAGAAGCACAACCTCATAGCAAGCTGCCTGATCCTCCGGTTCATAGCCTGTCTGCCCCCTCTTCTATAATGTCCTCTAGTTGTAGTCCTCTTGCAGATATATCCACCGGAACTGGGCTCTACAACCCTGTGTGTTTTTAACTGCTTGTGGTTTTCTGTAATAGTCTTTGATACAAAGAGAAATTTTCTCGATGAGGAGTGAGGAACCCATATTTATCTATGAGTATAAAGAGAAACGTTTAGATTGTTGTGAGGGCTATGCTGGTTTAGTAAAATGGTTGTAAGTTCTCCAAGAACCATAACTTCACAAGCACTGACTGAGTAGCTGGCTGGATTTCCAGTACCAGGCATATTTTTTCCCTTCTTGAGGGGGTCTGAAATTCAGTTAGACCTGTTGGTTACCACCAGGGTATGCTTATCACCTTAGGGTCATTGTTCCAGGTTGGCCATTATTTTGATTCATGGGCATCATAGCTGAGTAGGGCTATTGATTGCTTCCCTCCTTTGGAAACTTGGATGGCACTCTTTGGTACCATGAAAAGCTAGTCCTCAGGGAGGAAGCTTCAGGTCAGTTCCAGCTCAGGAGTTTCTGGGCCATGCCTGATGATTCAGCAATACAAACTTACTTTCCACCTCTAGGGGGCACTGAAGACAACAGCAATAGGCTATCTGTTTTAGGGGTCACTTGGACAGCCTGAGGGCTGTCTCATGTCTGGTATTGGGGTTTTTATTAAGTGGTCTTTGGATCTTGGAGGGAGCACTGTCATCCCAGATGGAAAAATATCATTTAAATTATATATGTATATTTATATACAGAATTACAGGTATTAAAGGTATTTTAGATAGTTAATAATATGATTCCTTATGACTTTTTCAGACATCCTTATTGTTATTTTACCCACCCCACCTCATGAATAAATCCTTACTGAGTCAATCAATGAATACTGGTTAAAAACAAAACAAAAACAAAAACACTTCAATTTTTCCATTCAAACCAGGACACTAAGATTCCTGAAATTTCAAAACAGGTCGCTAAATATGTCACTTCCTTATCTATTTTCAAAACATATTAAGCTGCTTTCAATCACTAATAAGAAACACATTCTACTCCCTTGTCAAAACCTAAAATTTCAAATTGCTGTTCTCATTCTTAAGATGCTTCTTCAAGAGGGTGTGGGATCTACTGTCCTTGGAGCAAACCTTTTCTAAAGCACATATACAATTGAAACACAAGAGAATTTCATATGGCTACAAAAATAAGGAAGGACATCAGAACGATGGCTCAGTGGGTAAAGGTACTTGCCACCAACCATGCCACCCATGTGGTGAAAGGAAAGAACCAATTCCAGCAATTTGTGTGCACTGTGGTATTCATGTACCCACACAATGCACTAAATAAATGAAAAAAAATTAAGCAAATAGAGGAATTGACAACAAAAACCCATATCTTTGGGCCATATTAATTTATTCCTTCAAAAATGTGTGTAAATCCTGGGCATAAACCTAAGCAATTCATCTACATCCTAATATAGAAATGTTTGTCATTGTTCTTTTTACAATAGCAATGAAATGAATTCAGCCTAGACATCTATTAACTGATGACTGGATAATGAAAATGTGGAATCTATATACAATGGAATTCTGTTCAGCTGTGAAGAAAATGAAATTATATCATTTGCAGGAACTAAAAAATATACTGAGGTAACAGTCTCTGAATAGCAAATACAATATGTTCTCTCTCTCTCTCTCTCTCTCTCTCTCTCTCTCTCTCTCTCTCTCTCTCTCTCTCTCGTGGACCATGGCCTCTAATTGTTGAATATATATATATATCTAAATGCGAGTAAAGGTAAGTAAGGGCCAGAAAACTAGAAAGGATCCCCAGAGGTTGGTGGTAGGCTATGTACTGTAATGGGCATGGGCACGGGCTGGAGAAGACAAAAAGTGGAGAGGGAAATCCTGGAGGAAAAGGACAGAGCAGGGATAGTGAGGATGGAGGAGTATAACAGGGAAAGCCAGCTCAGAAGTGTTGTGCAGTATTTTCCTCAGAGGTTAAAGCCTTCCATGTTGAAGGAAAATGTCTTAAGTCACAGGATACAAAACCTGAGGCTATTTTATGACAGGATGTTTACAAGGAGGTGGAACCCTGGATCCTGAAGAGAAGCTCATAAAGACATAAAGTAAACAATTCAAAATAGCCTCAGGAAGTCCCTGAAATTGATCACATTTACTGCATCCCTACTTCCCCAAAAGTACATAAGCAGGAAAGACTTCTGAGAGACACTTTCAGAGGAGCCAAGCTACAAGGAAGACTCTGACAAGTTGAGCAGCCTGAAGGCAGCAAAGACTAGTCAAAAAGCCCAAAGGAAGCTGAGACCAGCCAAACTGCCTGTCAGAGGCTCAGGCCAACTGAGATGTCCGAAATGGACACTCCCCAACCTATGGAGCTGCCTGCAGTTTGTGTAGTATATTCCAGATTTCCAGCTTTTGTGACCTCATTCATGCTGGGGTGGGCTTTTGGTGATGCAGCTGTCTTTGGGTCATTTCTGCTTCTGTAAAAGAACCCTCACCAATAGTCCTGTAAGTAACCCTAATAAAACTCATTAGTTCACCAAATTGGTCTTTGGTGATACCTTTACTTGCTTTGTTGTTGGTTTCTTACCTGGGGTGAGTAGACATTTATTCACGTCACCCCAGGAATAATGCCATACAACAAGGGGATGGATAAGAGAATCAACCAAAGTGAAATGTGTGCAAAAATGCTGTCTGGAAACCTGTTATACAGTTAGTCCATTTTAAAAACACGATTTTTAAAATGTTTATTTTATATGTTTGGGTGTCTTGGCTGTATTTAAGAAGTATATAATGTGTATGCCTCATGCCAATGAAGGCTAGAAAAGGATGTCAGGTCCCCTGGAACTGGAGTTACAGATGGTCCTGATCTACCACATGGATTTTGGGAATGATGCTCAGGTCCAGCCCTAAGTTAAAAAGAAAATTCTTACTTGTGTGAAACCACTCTGCTGAAATCTGTGTGGGTTCTTGGAATTTTGTGTGAAAAGCACTTACTCTTCCTCTACTCCACATTTACACACAGGGTAGGAAAGAGGACACAACATCCACGGCTATACAATCAAATACATATACACATGCCTACAGATAGACTCACACACACACACACACACACACACACACATGCGCACACACACACGCGCACACACACACACACGCGCGCGCACACACACACACTACACCACAGGTTGTATGAATAGCATCTTCTGGAGCTATATAAAATAGTGATCATGAAATCACTTCCGTTAGTTGCTATTTACACTAGACCTTTAATTTTTAGTGAATAAAAAAACAAAATTAAGCTCACTCCTGAATTTTCGGTAAATATTAATTATGCTACCTTTTCAATCACTAACATATTTGTATTAAGTCCTACCAAAAACATGGGGGGGGTTGCTATTTTCGTTGTTTTTGTGAAGTAATGTAAGTTTACTAAGCAGTAAAACGGACAAACCACTATCATATCTGGAGGAAAATTGTGAAAATTTCAAAATCCTCTTTAATCTCATCCACTGTGCCTTTAAGACAGAAAAAAGTTACCATATGTTATTCAAAATCCAAAGTAGTGTTGAGGCTATAATAGCAAGCATTTTCAGTAATGCAACTGAGCGTAGTAGGTTCTCCTCCTAACAAGTGTGAAGAAGCCACTGAGCAAAGATAGAAGAATGAAGAGGCACCTGCACAGGGAGGAGGACACTGGGGGTTACATAAAACAACACTCTCCCTGGGTTTTCACTATATACATAGCCACCCAGGAAAGCACATATGTGGATGGGCATGTGTCTGAGAGGCTTCAGCTTAAGGTCACAGTTCAAAGGTTGGGTATAGTTGACACATTTCTGGGCATGTTATGATCAGGGATCAAAAAGGAGAAGAGAGCCAGATATGGTGAGTGGTTACTTTCAGACCGGTCTGGGATACGAAGTCTTCTTTAAAGAAAGAAAAGGAAAAGACAAGACAAGACAAAGACGAAGAAAGCATTCTGAGCATCCTTAGTTCAAGGTCATGCAGGCTTGGGTGGAAAGGCAGTAGATGTAGGAGTGTGTTCAGTTCAGTAACAGTAAGCAAGGTTGTTCTTGGTGTCTGAAAGAACAAGTCAAAGGTGTTCTGCCATCTTTGTTGGTTTTTCGTTAAGTTTCACCAAAATATATTAGCTGAAACAAAAAGAGTCCAGCGTGATAGTACATAGATAAAATCCCAGCACTTGGGTGACAGAGTCAAAAGTATAAGAAATCGAAGGCCAGGTGGCTTATGTAGAAAACTCTAGAACAACCAAATAGTACAACCAAGGGGAAAAAAAGGAAGAACAAAAAGAAGAAATGAAGGTTGGTTTGAAGGTGTTTGATACCTGTCTCAGCTAGCTTTCTTGGCACTGGAGACAGGAGACAGAGCACAGACATTTCCACCTAGCATACTTCACTGCCTTTGCCCTTAAAACACCAGTGGGCAAGGGGGAAGGGAGGGTGGTTGGGGAAGAGAAACACCCTTATAGAAGAAGGGGAGGGGGTGGGAATAGGGGGCTTATGGACGGGAAAGGGAATAACATTTGAAATGTAAATAAAAAATACCCAATTAAAAGAAAGAAATGTAGATAAAAATATCCAATAAAAAAAGAAAGAAAAGAAACAGTGAAGGAATGACCAATCAATAATTGGACCAACTTGAGACCTATCCCATGGACAAGCACCAATCCCCAACACTCTGTTATACTTGCAGATAGGATCCTAGCATAACTATCCTCTGAGAGGCTCTACCCAGGAGCTGACTGAAACAGATGCAGATACCCACAGCCAGAGATCAGGGACTCTTAAGAAGGAGTTGGGGAAAGGATTGAAAGACCTGAATGGTTGTTTAAATTTACATTTCCCTGATGACTAAGGATGTTGAACATTTCTTTAGGTGCTTCTCGGCCATTTGGTATTCCTCAGTTGAGAATTCTTTGTTTAGCTCTTTACCCCATTTTTAATAGGGTTATTTGGTTCTCTGGAGTCTAACTTCTTGAGTTCTTTGTATATATTGGATATTAGCACTCTATCAGATGTAGGATTGGTAAAGATCTTTTCCCAATCTATTGGTTGCTGTTTTGTCCTAATGACAGTGTCCTTTGCCTTACAGAAGCTTTGCAGTTTTATGTGGTCCCACTTGTCAATTCTTGATCTTAGAGCATAAGCCATTGGTATTCTGTTCAGGAAACCCCAAGATATTTTATATTATTTGTGACTATTGTAAAGGGTGTCATTACCCTAATTTCTTTCTCATCCCATTTATTGTTTGAGGAGAGGAAGGCCACTGATTTATTTGAGTTAATTTATATATAGCCACTTTGCTAAAGTTGTTTATCAGGTTTAGTAGTTCTCTGGTAGATAAGTATACTATCATATCATCTGCAAATAGTGATATTTTGACTTCTTTCCAATTTGTATCCTTTTGACGTCTTTTTGTTGTCTAATTGCTCTAGCTAGAACTTCAAGTACTATATTGAATAGGTAAGGAGAGAGTGGGCAGCCTTGTCTAGTTCCTGATTTTAGTGGGATTGCTTCAAGTTTCTCTCCATTTAGTTTGATGTTGACTACTGGTTTGCTGTATATTGCTTTTAGATTTGTTTAGATATGGGCCTTGAACTCCTGATCTTTCTGAGACTTTTAACATGAAGGGGTATTGAATTTTGTCAAATGCTTTTTCAGCATCTATTGAATGATCATGTGGGTTTTTTCCTTTGAGTTCGTTTACGTGGTGAATTACGTTGATGGATTTCTGTATATTGAACCATCCCTGCATCCGTGGGATGAAGCCTCCTTGATCATGGTGAATGATCACTGTAATGTGTTCTTGGACTCAGTTCACAAGAATTTTATTGCATATTCTTGTGTCAATATTCACAAGGGAGATTGGTCTGAAGGTACTTCTTTCATCGATTTTATCGAAAAAAGAATGGGTTTTGTCATTGAGACATATTTGTCTGGACATTGTTATGTTAATAAGTCAAATACATAAAGATAAGTACCACATGATATCACTCATATACATACTACAAAATGCTTAATCTTACAGATATTGAGAATATAATGGTGACAATCAGGCCAGAAAAAGTCAGTAGACAAGAAGTACAGGTGACGTTACTTATTGGTACTAAGTTATAGCTACTGCACAATAGAATGTCTACAGATAACAGTAATGGACTGAAAATTTCAAAAGGTTAGAAGAAATGATATTGAACATATTCAAAATAAAAAATAATTCACTTTTGAAGGGCTCTATTTCCCTTGACTTAAACATTAAGCAATGTATATTAATATTGAAACATCATGCAATGTCCAACAAATAATTCTATGAGTTTATAAATTATTTTTAAATTTAATTTTAAAGGACCAAAGCTCTGAAGTTTAAAGAATAAAAGATGGCTGGGCACGTGCCTGTAATTCAAGTACTCATTAGGCTCTAACAGGACGATTGTTGTGTGTCTGAGGCCAACTTGCTTTATGTATCAAGTTCCAGGCCATCCAGAGCTATATAGTGAGACTCTGTTTATGAAGAGAATGAAGAGGGTTTGAGATATTTTAAGTAGCTGCTTGGCAGACTAGGAACTAGAGAGTAATGGAAACATACGTAAGTACTGCCGAGAGCTCAGTTTCTTCAAAGCAGAGGTAAGCTACAGGACAAAGGGGATCCTACTGGCTAATCCCCACAGCATAACACCTATCACACTCGAATTTCATACAGAGTTGCCTGTATTATGGTCTAAGCAGAGTTTCGTGACCTAAATTGGCAGAGGTGGTTGAAGAAAGAGAAAGCATAGTCATTCACATGCGAAAGGTCCAGGAACCTGGCTGACAGAAAATTCAGCCTCCATTTCATAAAGCTATGGCTTGCAACCATCAAATAATTGTCAGCCAAGCCAGGTGTGGTAGTGTAATCCCAGCACCCAGAACACCCAGGCAGGAGGATTTCTGAGAGTTTGAGACCAGCCTGTCCTACATAGTAAGTTCAAAACCAGCTTGAGGTACAAACTAAGGCTCTTTCTTTCTCAAAAAAGAAAAGAAAAGAAAAAAGAAAGAAGAAAGAAAAGAAAAACAAAAATCAACAACAACAAATAACAACAAAATTAGTCTACTATAGTAGGAGTTATTAGAATATTCTATTAATGAGTACTGTTTCTTGCTCATTCATCTAAACACATTTTCTTTCTCTTATTTCTATTATTTCTACTTATTTTTGCCTATCATTTTAATAGGCAACTATCTACAAAATCTAATGGAATTTTCCCAGAAAAAGGAAAAGGAAAGAAAAGCACTCCCTCGAGCTTATAATGTTAATACACTACGGTCATAACAATTGTCGCATGACATGTCTTGCCCATTAAGCGCAGCATATACATCAATGTAATCTGGTACAGAAACCAGGAAACAACTGTCATGACCGTGTACAGATTCTTGGAATTCAGATGGCCAGGCAGTGCTGTGTAACTGCCTGGATATGTCCTGTTCTGGACTGGTTGGACCTGTACTGTATCACAAAGACACACATGCTGGAGGCTTGGCCCTCAGTCCATGAAAAGCACCAGAACCTTGGGAGGCGGGGTCTAGTAAAAAGAAGCTAAGTTTTGGACTATAGTCCCTGCAGGGCTACTGAGAGCATGGAAACGTCCTGTCTCTCTTGCTTACTCAGTTTCTTACCATGAACCACATGTCCTCTCCCACCACACACTCCTGCCATCATGTACTAAGCCACCCCACCACAGGGCCAGGTCTTTGAAGCCTTTTCTCCTCATTAGTTAACTGTACTAGGTATTTTGCCACAGTGGTTGAAAGCTAACAGAGACTTCCGTATTACTAGTTCTAACTTGTCACATAAATACTTTTAAAATTTCAATATCCCAAGGCTAGAAAGACTTGTTCAGTCCCAGAATATATTTTCTGAACAATAAACAGTAATGCTTTAAGTATGAATAGAGCTCTTTTGTATTGATCCTATTTGTTAAAGGATAAAATATTTCATACAAATAAAGATTCTAGGCTAAAATATGGAGTGAAATAATTCTCAACTATGACTATTTTTAAAGGGTTATTTTATTTTTGTGAATATCTTGGGTTTTCCTTCAGCAGAGAATAACACACACTAATATGAGCAGACCCAGTGCCAACTCATTATTCCCGTCCCTATTAAGGCCAATAGCCACACACAAGCTAACCTGGAGCACTGTAAGTAATGAGAGTGTTAAAGCAAGTCCTGCATAATTCATGGAGCCTAATTCCTCCTGTTCCTTGGCAGTTCTCTCACAGCCAGCTGAAACAATGCAGAATGATTACAAAGATACATCGCCTCTGCTGCTGGGGTGGATGCCTGATCTATTAAACCAGCTCATTTATTTAAATAATCATCATCTGTGGCTACTTTGCATTCCGCGTTGGCTTCCGTGGGATAATGTAATGCAAATGGACCTTGTTGGAGTTTTGAAATGAGATGATGTCCACACAGTGTCTGCTTCGCACGCGCCAGCCGTGATTTAGAGGTGGACTAGAGCTCCAGGGTAAGAGGGCACACCCTGTGACTCTCAGAGGTATGGAGTCACGTTCCTGATTCTTCATCTTGGCAACGTGAAGGAGTCTCGTGTCAACAAAATGATCCTGGGACTTAGGCGAGCTGTGAGATGGTTCTATTTCTGGATCTTCCATTGACTCAATTTGACCTAAGCCAAACTTGTCTAGACTTTCCTCTCTAACTCGATCCCATGAGATGAGGATCAGAATAGCTATGAGACTCTTCCAGTTCTCACATTCAGCCATTTGCATCGCCCCGCAAACCACTTGAGCTTCTGACCATATTCTACTAGATCGCAAGAACAGACTGCAGAGATGTTCTTACATTAATTTTTTTTTGTGTAAAGGTTTTCTAAGCTTTAATTAACTAACTAATTAAAATTTTCAAGGGAATCAACCTTTCCCTGAAGCCCTGATACTTCAGGCGGTATGATGGAACAGCAGGATGGGTGTAGGGTATGATGTCATTAATAAACCACTTCTCTGGTGAAGCCCACAGACTCCCTTGCTGCTTGCTTTCTTGCAAGATAATAAGTATTTGTCTTGTTTACATTAGTTAAGCTAGGGCTTCTGTTATTTACAGGCCAAAGAATGCTACCTGATACATGTAAAAGAATTATTTGTTCTAGCTATCCCATATAAACACACAAAAATCTGTGTTTTTTACCACCTGTGAACCTAGATTAGGCAGGGTTTATGCCATTCTCACCTGTATCCAAACCATTATGCCCCTTGTTACTTGCTGTTTGAATCTCACCTGGGCTGCTTCTCTACATTAGCTTGTCTTCGGGGTGCACTTCTCCTACCCTGGTGCTCATAATCCAACTGTTTTCATAGTGGCTTTCACCTCCCTCTGTCTTCTCTGTCTTCCTCCTCATGGTCTCTCTCAAGACCATCCACTCCATTCTCAGGCCTGCCTTCCTATACTTCTGCTCACTCATAAGCCCCAGACATTTATTGGCCAATCAGGAATTAAATTGGGTACAAGGTTTACACAACAAAGATGGTGTATGGGAGAATTCACTCATCTGGACAGCAGCCAAATCTTGGGGTCCAGAATTTAGCATTTATATGCATAGCACCAAACCAACCCCCAACAGATACATGTAGCTGGTAGAATCTGTCTACAGAATAGTTTTACATGTACATATAATTTAACTGTTTTAAAATGATTTATACAGCAAAAGTTTTATAAGCAATAGCATACTTGTGAAGAGTTCAGCCACACACAATATTAAACAAGCACATGATGGCCCAGTCTAGGCACACAATATACTGGGCACTTACTTGTTTCTATCCGATTTACCAGGGGTTTGGTTGGTTGGTTTTGTTTGTTTGTTCACAAGGCAAAAAGATAAACATGAAAGGCATTTTAGGAATGAAACTTTTTGTGTCAGGCTATCACTTTACAGAGGCAAGACAGGGAAAAGTCCATGTCTGTTACCTTTGCCAAGATATGTGTTTCCCACAACCCATTTTCTCATTGGTATTGATCTTGAGGAATTAATGCATAAGCTGACTTCCAGCTGGGCCTGAAATGAGATGCCTCCCCTGGAGGAACAGTACTACAAATCTGATCAGGTAAGTACTGAGGGATTTCATGGTAGTTTATAAGACTTCTGCTCTGCTCCAGGGTGATAATTTCAAAATACAGAGACTTGGGAAAGGACAGGCGTTTTAAGAGTCAACTGGAAATTCAACAGAGGAATTAAATGCAGCCTTGGGCAGACAGCTTCCAGTGGTATGTTGAACCTTCTAACTGATGTATCAATTCTGTGGTCCATGAAAATGACCTCAGTAGCCTGGCTTTTCTCATGAGCTAACACACAGGCCACGTTACAGTTGATGGCATCACAAGTTCTTGCAATATTCCTGTTCTTCACGTGTGTGGGCTCCATCATGCTACACTCCTTTCACCTTCGCTGTCCTCTGCCCCTTCCTGCTCTGTCTGTCCTCCACTCTGCTTTCCTTCCTAGGGCTCACTCATCATCTCAGGTCAAGCTCATTTTCTGACTTTCTCGATGCCTCCCTGAGCAGTCCTCTCTTCTCAGTTGCTGTAGAGGAAAGTCTGCGCGGCATAATTCCATGCTCTGATTTATTGAGGCAGAGCGGTATGACGAAGGGCTTAGCCTTCAAGAATTCAAGCCATGTTCTGATGTTCATGGATTCAGCTGCTGTTTGGCAGACCCTCAATAAAAATGACTGGGAATGGCTAGTATTGATTTTTGACTGGACATGAGGATGCAAACCTCTGCACACATCTATAAGGGGTTGTCAGGGTAAGATTAGACTCTGGGGATGTCTATGGGATTATCTTGATTATGTGAATTGAGCTGGGAAGACTAGGGACTTCTGAATTGTAGGAAAGCAGAGCGAGCAAACAGAGCAGTTGCAATGCATGCATTCATTACTGTCTTCTTCTGCCTGCGGACATAATGTGAAGAGCTGTTTCGAGTTCCTGTTCTGTTTCCTTTCTTGCCATGACGGACTGTAACTTGAACTGTGAGCTCAAATAAATCCTTAAGTTGCTTCTGTTGATTTTTTTAAAATCAGAAAATACAGAAAAGACGGCAGTATAGTCACTAGCTATTTTTATTAGTAACAACAGCAGTTAGCAATGATTAAATTATGATTTTTGCTAGCCAGTATAAAATGCATTTAGGCACCAGCTGTAGCTTGCTCTGCAACAATCTACAAAGACTATTGAGTTATACACAGCACTGATGGTGCACATGAACCTAAGGCATGTGCTGGCTCACAGGGGCATAGAAGTGGGATCCAAGCACGGAAAGCCCAGCTATAATCTCAAGTAGAACAGTTGCCCTGTTTGTAATATAAATACATGAGTCCTCCTCACTGCATAGAGTTGTGGGAATTGAAAAATGACGAGTGTAATTGCGCTCGTAATGATTGCGGCTATCCCTCAGCTTATGAAGTTACATCCTGATAAATCCACAGGAAGTTGAAAGCTGCTTTAATATGCTTGACTTACCAAACACCACAGCTCAGCATCACAGTACCCCATAGGAAACCAGTTGTTTATCCTTGAGCTCTTACACCTGGCTGAAAGCTGTTGCACACCGCTAATGCCCAGATTGACAGACTATTGCGAAGCCAGAAAACTGTGAAAATTCTAGTCTGAAGGGCTTTCTACTGAATGTGTGTTGTTCCTACAACATTGTAAAGTCCAAAACTCATAAGAAGGACATGTCATTGTGAAATCTGCCTTATATACAAATATTTAGAATAGTTTCAGTATATTCCTATAAATGTTTAATATCCCAGAAAGCTTATAACATCAAATGATCAGAGAATGCATAATTATTCAGCAGTATGACTACACAAAATGCATTTTTAAAAAGACTAAAATGAAACTGACCAACTTGTTCATAGTGTATGTGACAGGAAACAAAAAGACGAGGAACTCCCTCATCCTTTCCAAGTACATGGGCAACCTCCTTAAATTCTGTTCCCAAGACACTATTCCTGACACTGAGATAAAATCATATTTCTAGGGTCATACTCATGGTAACATCAGTCTCCCTCTACTTTCCTTATGACAGGATCGTGACAGGAAACCAGGCAAACACAAAAATGATTGGCAGAGTTCCACCCCAGCAACAGCACTCATAGCTCAGTTCAGAGTTGGAAAGCAATGGATTAATACCCAGTACACTAGTCAACTAAAATTACCACTGGGAAGAATGTCTTTACTGTCGCTCTCATCAAATTATTCCTAAGGATAAAATCTGAGGAGGGTCAGTGTTCCAAGGCCCAGCCCATGAAGAGCAGAAAGCGAAGAAGGGCAGGGTACCGCATGGCAGGGTAAGTGCTTGCTTTGAATCAGGAACAGAAATTGCCTGATAATTTTCAGTTGACATTTGATTTCATGGATCCAGAATCATCAATATTTAAAGAAATAACTCAGTGATAATCCAGGTGGTGTAAAGTTGTTTGGGCAGCATGAATGCTGAAGCTGAAAGCCTGGTCTCAAAAAATACCACCTCACCAGATAAGAGACCTGAAGAAGAGTTAGAGGAGAAACAAGTAGGAGTGTAGCTCTAGGAAAACATGGGACTCGTGGTTGTATTTTGAGGTGGTAGAAAGAATACACTATATACACATAATATTTTCATTAGATGTCTGCCTCATTGTGTGACACATTCTTGCTATCTGTTACAGCAATTAGCTAATTAGATTTAGGAATTAAGGGTGTTGCCAGGCATAGTGACACATTCCTTTAATCCTACCAGTCAGAAGATAGAAACAGAAATAAGTACATCTCTATGAGTTTGAGGCCAGTCTAGTTTTATAGAGTTTGGGAACGGCCAAGACTCTATAATGAGATCCTGTGCCCATGCCAAATAATACTAATGATAATAATAATTTTTAGCATTTTCTCTAAGCTCCACCCCACATCACAGTTACCTGGCAACAGCTAGGTATGCCTGACTCACTATAAAAGGGGCTGTTTGCCCCCTCCTCTCTCTCCTGCTCTTGCCTTCTTGCACCCTCTCTGTCCCCATTCCTTTCCCCCTCTCTCTCCAAGTGCTCATACTTCTCTGTTCCTCTTCCTCTTCCCCTTCCTCTTCTTCTCCTCCTCCTCCTTCTCTTCCTCGTCCTCCTCCTGCTGCTTCTGCTTCTCTCTCTCTTTCTCTCTCTCTCTCTCTCTCTCTCTCTCTCTCTCTCTCTCTCTCTCTCTCCCCTACCCTCTTGACTCCCCTCCCTGTGCCCTGAATAAACTCTATTATATAATATACTATCATGTGGTTGGTCCCTCAGGAAGAAGGGAGTACCTCAGCATGGGCCTGCCAAGGCACCCTCTTCACCCATATCTGACTACACCTCCATAAAACATATCCTTCCCTCTTCTTAGCTTTTTATAAACAAATAAATAATAATAATAATAATAATAATAATAATAATAGAATGTTAAAAGTAAATAATGCAGGTGATGGTGGTACACCCCAGTACTTGGGTGGCAGTTGCTGAGTTCTTATGTAGTCTGGTCTACAGAGTGCCAAGACAGCCAAGACTACACAGAGAAACTCTATCTCAAAAAAGAAAAAAATTAAATAACAATGCAATATAATTAGCATTTCTGCCTCAGTTCAGAATAGGATGGGGCTGGAGAATGTATAAATGTTTAAACCTAAGAGCAAAAGTAAGACAAAACAAAGAAATCTTATATTCGTTCACTAATCAAATATAAAGATCAGATGAGAGTAGAAGAATACTCATGGCTAGTCAAAGAATTTAAAAAGTAATGAAAGTTATTCTCCAGAAACTCAACAGGGGCCAGTGAGATGGCTCAAAAGGTAAAAGCACCTACCAAACAAGGAACTATCTGATCCCACATCCCACAGCGAACAGAGAGAACAGACCCCCAAGATGTCCTCTGACCTCTATGCATGCACCTGAACTTATATGCACAACTGTACATGCATCTCTCCCCCTCCCCTCCCCTCCCAGCACCCCTCTCTCTCTCTCTCTCTCTCTCTCTCTCTCTCTCTCTCTCTCACACACACACACACACACACACACACACACAAATTCACTGTTAGAGACAATTCACACATATGAAGTAGAAACTGTCTCACAGAGTAGAGAGCAAAGAACAAAATTATCTCAAACAAAAAGTCTCACTGCAATTTGAAAGTAAAAACACAAATATCAACCCCACTGTGGCTGGAGACACATCTGCACACTACACCACACTCCCCAGCAGCAGTGGCCCCCAAAGATCTTGCAAATTGAGGTAGCAAATTGAGTCCAATAATTTCACTCAAAAATCTAAAGTTTTACTGGTGACATATTACCATTCTTTCACATCATGGAGACGAAAGGAGACCTCAGCTGATGTAAAGGAACTTTCACGCAGGCCTTCAAAATCACCATATTGCTGAACCTTCATGTTTCTCCCAATCCTCCTGTCTTGGTACAACATCCACACCCATGCAACATGGAAAATGCTGATGGATGGAAATGGCAAGTTTATTGCCTTTGCCCTAAGATGATTCAAAATTTAGCAAGTTTAAAAACCTTTCATATTTCCAATAACTTATAGCCCTGAGTGCCTCCATAAAAAAATTGGAGAGAGCATACACTAGCAGCTTAACAGCACCTCTGAGAGCTCTAGAACAAAAAGAAGCAAAGAGGAGTAAATGGCAGGGAATATTCAAACTCAAGGTTGAACTCAACCAACTACAAACGAAGAGAACTATATAAAGAAATGACAAAGGTAGGAGCTGGTTCTTTGAGAAAATCAAAAAGAGATAAACCCTTAGCCAAACTAACTAGAGGACACAGAGACCGTATCTAAATTAACAAAATCAGAAATAAAAAGGGAAACATACCAACAGAAACTGAGGAAATTAAAAAAATCGTCAGACCCTCTATAAAAGCTTATACTCAACAAAACTGGAAAAACTAGATGAAATGGACAATTTTCTAAACAGATATCAGGTACCAAAGTTAAATCAGGATCAGATAAACCTCCTTAGCAGTCACATAACCCCTAAAAAAAAATAGAAGCAGTCATTAAAAGGCTCCCAACCAAAAAAAGCCCAGGACTAGATGGGTTAGTACAGAATTCTCCAACATATAACAAGGACACATGCTCCACTATGTTTATAGCAGCCTTATTTATAATAGCCAGAAGCTGGAAACAATCCAGATGCCCCTCAATAAAAGAATGAATATAGAAAATGTGGTATGTTTACACAATGGAGTACTACCCAGCTATTAAAACAATGACTTCATAAAATTTGCAGGCAAGTGGATGGAACTAGAAAATATCATCCTGAATGAGGTAAACCAGACAGAAAAGAACATACGTGGTATGTACTCACTGATAAGTGGATAATAGTCCAAAAGCTCACAATGCCCAGGATACAACCTACAGACCATATGGAGCCTAGGAGGAAGGAAGACCATGATGTGGATGCTTTAGTCCTGCATTGAGGGGAGAACAGAATGGTAGTAGTTGGTGGAGGGTGGGGAGACCTGGGAGGGAGAGAGGATTGGAAAGAAATAGAGGGAGCAGTATCAGGTACTGGAGGGGACAGGAGAGAGGTACAGAGTGTCAGGAAATAGAATAAAAATATGTAGCAGGAGGAGATGAGGAAATGGGGATAGCCACTGGAGGGTCCTAGACACCAGAGAAATGAGAGGCTCACAGGACCCAGAGCAGATGACTTTAGCAGAAAAGGGGAGATAGAACCTGTAGAGACCATTTCGAATAGATAAGCACAGCCCCTGGTCGAGGGATGAGGCCACCCACTCATCTCAAAGTTTTTAACACAAAAATGTTCTTATCCAAAGGAAGAACAGGGACAAAAAATGGAGTAGATACTGAAGGAAAGGTCATCTGGGGACTGCACCACCTGGGGATCCATTCTGTCTGCAGACACCAACCTGGACGGACACTGTTGCTGTTGCCAAGAGGCACTTGCTGACAGGAACCTGGTGTGGCTGCTCCTTGGGAGGTTTAGCCAGCAACTGACCAATGCAGCTGTGGATGCTCGGAGCCAATCATCAGACTGAGCTCAGGGACCCTCATGGGAGAGCTTGTGGAAGAACTGGAGGAGCTGAGGAGGTCACAATCCCATAGGAAGAACATCAGCTAACTGGATCACCCAGGGATCCCAGGGCCTAGACCACAAACCACGGAGTGTACAGAGAGGGATCCATACCTCCAGATACATATGTAGCAGAGAATGGCCTTGTCTGACATCAATTGGAAGAGAAGCCCTCAGTCCTGTGGAAGTTTGATGCCCAAATGCAGGGAGATACTGGACGGGTGGGGCGGGAGAGGGTGGGTGGGTGGGGGATCACCCTCATAGAGGCAAAGTGGAGAGAGGAGAGGGGATTGTGGAACGAGGGGCTTGTGGAGGGGTAACTGGGAAGTGGAATATCATTTGAGATGTAAATGAATGGAATTAATTAATTTAACAAAAAACACAACGGTCCTTGATATTTTTTAAAAAGGTCACAGAACTCTTAAATGTCTATGGAGTAAAGCACATTAGCCTTTGCTACTCCCCTTCTTTGCTAAGAGGGGATCTTATGGCTGACCCTCAGAAAATGAGCTTCCACATTCTAAGCTAGCTTGTTTTTGAAGACTGAAGCATTTTTTCAACGTATGCTTTACAGCTGCTTAGTGGCTCATGAAATTGATTTTTCACTCATATTGTATGTTTGTATATAAATATACATGTGTTGGGCCAAGGTATTAAATGCATTTTTTTGCTGTTAATCACAAGTCAGAGAAAGGTTTTTAGGGTTCTGGGAATTGTGTATGACACACACTCTACCACCAGGTTGTGTCTTCAACCCGCTACAAACCAAAATGTTTGAAGAATACTAATATAATCTAACAGGGAATGTTATACATGTAAAAAAAAAAGCTACATTGACATCTAGCCACAAAAAGCTATGTGGAAATCACTTTTAGCAAATAAGGAGAAGAAATGAGGTATCTGCTTTGCATACATACCTCATAGTTAATAACAAAGTAGTGTCAGTTATTACTGTAATAGCTCAGCTTGTTCCTTATATTAGAAGGATCCAAAGAACACTCCAAATGAGCATGTTATATGATGTCTTCCCTTGAGCAATTACTATATAATGCCTCTCATTTTACCCATGTCTATAATAAGGCTTTCACTGTGATCATGGAAAAGTGAATGTATTCATGTAAAGAATTTAGAATTGTGAATTGTCCACATATAGAATGCATACATGGAAGGGATGTTTCTTATTAATAAGAGACCTGCTTAGAGTAAGTTTGTTGAGACTTAGACCACACAGCATAGACCATTACCTCATAGGATTTAAAAGAGAATGCCCTAAAGAAATAAGCTGCCTGTAATGATAGGGTATTTGTAAGCACTGAGTAAAAGCCCACAAGTGGCCAAATACAACTTACAAGAAGTATAGACTATATCCGGTTCCTGTCAGCATGCACTTCTTAGCTTCATCCATCTTATCTAGTTTTGATGGCATATATATGGGCCACATGTGGGGCAGGCTTTGAATGACTGTTCCTTCAGTCTCTGCTCTAAACTTTGCCTCCCTATCCCCTTCTATGGATATTTTTGTTCCCCTTTTTAAGGAGTGAAGCATCCGAATTTTGGTCATCCTTCTTCTTCAGTTTCATGTGTGGAAGGAGAAGACCTTGGTCCTGCCAAGGGCTGACCACTGGTGTAGGGAATTTTTGGGGGGAGAAACGGTAAGGGGTATGGATGGAGAGGGGAACACCCGTATAGAAGGGGGGGTTGTAGGGGGCTTGTGGACAGGAAACCGGGAAAGGGAATAACATTTGAAATGTAAATAAGAAATACCCAATTAAAAAACAAAAGAAGTATAGACTAGAGTGTGAAATCTGCTTTGCCGTTTCCTCCTTATGCATCCTAGAAAGGCTGGCTCCACTGATAACAGACTGCCTTGAATATTAACCTAGAACAGGTGGTTCATTACATTGCTGCTCATTATTTTACATTTCTCTGACCAGCATTCTTAGATGTTATTTTGGGCTATATATTCCAAAGTCATCAGTTGACAAGGTTGGTTGTTTGCTATACTTCTAAGCTGCTTCTTTAAAGTTATTCAAAGAACATGATACTGAGAAAATCATTTTTTCCCTCACAAATCTAAAAGAAATAGAAAGGCAAAGAAAAACATACAGAACTTCCCACAGAGCAGAATAAATCAATTTCACTTGAGTCTCACCTCTTTATCCCCAAACATGGTCATTATGCTACTTAGACTTGACATAAGTGGGAGCAGAAAATGCATGAGGGAGGAGAATCTGGGTGGGTGTACTATTAAATACCATTTTCATAACTCTTAGCAATTTGACAATGGTACTTACACGTACATTAAACTACTTAATCCAGGCGCACTGTGGTACCAAAGACATTCATCTACATTTTTTCAAATACGGAATAGAGGCTCAGAAGGATAAAAACAGCACCAAGACAAACTACAGTCTACCAGATGCTTTCATTTGCTGCACTGTTCCTTGGTTGACCCCAGACAACTAAAAGGTGTTAAGGGGTTGGGGGGGGGGATGAACTCCAAAGCAAAACAAAACTATAAAATGGCTGCTAGCTCAACCTCTTTTGGATTCACCAATGATTGTAATTCTTCGCAACAACACTGCATGCATCTCATAAGCACTTGCTTTGGTCAAAGCTCTCTGCTACTATGCTAATTGTTATGTCACAAAGCCAACCAAAACAGTAGTGATAGCCAGCTAGAGCAGAATGAATATTCCATTTGTGTCCATCTTCTCTGAGCAAAGCTCATTTCTGTATCTTAACCTAACAGTTAATTAAATATATATTTTAATTCAGGGTCAATATTAGAAAAGGAGTTTATGTTTATTCTAGCTGTCAAGTATGGCCAGATAGTAACCAAAGAACACAGTGGTTTCTCCTGTAATCCTAGCACTTAAGAGACATGAGACACACCTTCTGGTTTCTGTCTGCACCTGGAAGCTAGCCCTGTGCCACAGCTCTCAATACCCAAATCCTGCCAGGAGGGAACTGGTCTCCCGGGAGTACTGACATGCAGACATACAGGATGGTCAAACCACTGTCTGAAACAGCAAGACATCAGAGATAACCAAATGATGAGAGGCAAGTGCAAGGACCTAAACAAAAAGACCAAAGCCACTTGGCAGCATCAGAACCCAGTTACACAACACAGCAAGTCCTGGATAACCCAACACAAGCAAGATTCTGATTTAAAATCACATCTCATGATGGTGACAGGGCACTTTAAGAAGAACATGAATAACTCCCTTAAAGAATGCAAGATAATTCAGGTAGACAAGTAGAAGCCCTTAAAGAGAAAATACAAAAATCCCTTAAAGAATTACAGGAAAACACAACCAAACAGGTGAAAGAATTGAACAAAACCATCCAGGATCTAAAAATGGAAATGGAAACAATAAACAAATCACAAAGGGAGATAACCCTGGAGATAGAAAAACTAGGAAAGAGATCAGAAGTCATAGAGGCAAGCATCACCAACAGAATATGAGAGATAGAGGAGAGGATCTCAGGGGCAGAAGATTCCATAGAAAACATTGACAAAACAATCAAAGAAAATGCAAAATGCTAAAAGTTCTTAACCTAAAACATTCAGAAAATCCAAGACACGGTGAGAAGATAAAAACTAGGGGTAATAGGTATAGAAGAGAATGAAGACTCCCAATTTAAAGGGCCAGTAAGTATCTTCCACAAGATTATAGGAGGAAACGTCCCTAACCTAAAGAAAGAGATGCCCATACACATACAAGAAGCCTACAGAACTCCAAAGAGATTGGACCAGAAAAGAAATTCCTCTCATCACATAATAGTCAAAACACCAAATGCATGAAACAAAGAAAGAATATTAAAAGCAGTAAGGGAAAAAGGGCAAGTAACATATAAAGGCAGACCTATTAGAATTACACTAGTTTTCTCAACAGACTATGAAAGCTTGAAGATCCTGGGCAGATGTCATACAGACCCTAAGAGAACACAAATGCCAGCCCAGGTTACTGTATCCAGCAAAACTCTCAATTAACATAGATGGAGAAACCAAGATATCCCATGACAAAACCAAATTTACACAAAATCTTTCCACAAATCCAGCCCTACAAAGGATAATAGATGGAAAACTCCAACATAAGGAGGGAATCTATAGCCTAGAAAAAACAAGAAAGTAATCTTTTTTTCAACTAACCCAAAAGAAGAGAGACACACAAACATAATTCCACCCTAACAACAAAAGTAATAGGAAATAACAATTATTGGTCCCTAATAATTCTCAACATCAAGGGACTCAACTCCCCAATAAAAAGACATAGACTAATTGGATGTGTAAACAGGACCCAGCATTTTGTTGCATACAAGAAGCACACTTCAGTGAAAAGACAGACCCTTCCTCAGAGTAAAAGTCTGGGAAAAAAATTTTCCAAGCAAATGGCCCCAAGAAACAAGCTGGAGTAGCTATTCTAATATCAAATAAAATTGACTTTCAACCAAAGGTTATCAAAAGAGATAAGGAAGGACACTTCATATTCATCAAAGGAAAAATCCACCAAGATGAACTCTCAATTTTGAATATCTATTCTCCAAATGCAAGGGCATGAACATTCATAAAAGAAACTTTACCAAAGATCAAAGCACATATTGCACCTCTTCAACACCTTATGGGTCAATCCAGGAAACAGAAACTAAACAGAGACACAGTGAAAATAACAGAAGTTATGAAACAAATGGATTTAACAGTCAGCTATAGAACATTTCATCCTAAAACAAAAGAATATACCTTCTTCTCAGCACCTCATGTACCTTCTCCAAAATTGACCATATAATCAGTCACAAATCAGGCTTCAACAGACCCAAGGAAATAGAAATAATCCCACGCGTTCTATCAGATCACCATGGACTAAGGCTGGTCTTTAATAACAACAGAAATGTCAGAAAGCCCACATAGACATGGAATCTGAACAACTCTCTACTCAATGATAACTTGGTCAAGGAAGAAAAATAAAAGAAGAAATTAAAGGGTTTTTAGAATTTAGTGAAAATGAAGGTACAATATACCAAAACTTATGAAATGCAATGAAAGCAGTGCTAAAAGAAACACATATACCTCTGTGTGCCTACAAAAAGAAACTGGAGAGAGCATACACTAGCAGCTTGGCAGCACACCTGAAACCTCTAGAACAGAAAGAATAAAATATACCTAAGAGGAGTAAATGGCAGGAAATAATCAAACTCAGGTCTGAAATCAACCAAGTAGAAACAAATAGAACTATACAAAGTATCAACAAAACCAGGATCTTGTTCTTTGAGAAAAGCAGCAAGATAGATAAACCCTTAGCCAGAATAACCAGACAGTATCCAAATTAACAAAATCAGAAATGAAAAGGGAGACATAACAGAAACTGAGGAAATTCAAAAAATTGTCAGATCTTACTACAAAAGCCTATACTCAACAAAACTGGAAAATCTAGATGAAATGGACAATTTTCTAAACAGACGTCAGGTACCAAAGTTAAATCAGGATCAGATAAACCATCTAAACAGTCTCATAACTCCTAAAGAAATAGAAGCAGTTAAAAACCAACCCAACAAAAAAAAAAAAAAAAAAGCCCAGGACCAGATGAATTTAGTGCAGAATTCTATCAGATCTTTATAGAAGACCTAATACCAATAGTGTCCAAACTATTGAACAAAACAGAAACAGAAGGAACACTGCCTAATGTTCCCTTCTATGAAGCCACAATTATGCTTATACCTAAACCATACAAAGACCCAACAAAGAAAGATGACTTCAGCCCAATTTCCCCTATGAATATCGATGTCAAAATATTAAGATTCTCCCAAACTGAATCCAAGAATACATCGTCTATCATGATCAAGTAAGCTTCATCCCAGGAATGCAGAGATGGTTCAATATATGTAAATCCACCAATGTAATCCACTATATAAACAAACTCAAAGAAAAAAAATCACATGATCATCTCATTAGATGCTGAAAAGGCATTTGACAAAATTCAACATTCCTTCATGATAAGTCTTGGAAAGATCAGGAATTCAAGGCCCATACCTAAAAATAGTAAAAGCAATATACAGCAAACCAGTAGCCAACATCAAGCTAAATGGAGAGAAATTTGAAACAATCCCACGAAACTCAGGGATAAGACAAGACTGCCCACTCTCTTCCTGTCTGTTCAATATAGTACTCGAAGTCCTAGCCAGAGCAATAGACAACAAAAGGAGGTCAAAGAGATACAAATTTGAAAGGAAGAAGTCAAAATATCACTATTTGCAGATGATATGATAGTATATTTAAGTGACTGCAAAGGTTCCACCAGAGGACTACTTAACCTGATAAACAACTTCAGCAAGAGGCTCAAAAAAATAAGTAGGGGCTGGGGATTTAAGCCAGTGGTAAAGCGCTTACCTAGGAAGGCAAAGGCCCTGGTTGGGTCCCAGCTCCGAAAAAAAAAAGAACCAAAAAAAAAAAAAAAAAAAAAATAGCCTTCCTCTACTCAAAGGATAAACAGGATGAGAAAGAAATTAGGGAAATGACACCCTTCACAATAGTCCCAAATAATATAAAGTACCGTAGTGTGACTCTAACCCTGAAAGTGAAAGATCTGTGTGACAAGAACTTCAAGTCTCTGAAGAAAGAAATCAAAGATCTCAGAAAATGGAAAGATCTCCCATGCTCGTGGATTGGCAGGATTAATACAGTGAAAACGGCTATCTTGCTGAAAGTATTCTACAGATTCAACGCAATCCCCATCAAATTCCAACTCAATTCTTCATAGAGTTAGAAAGAGCAATTTGCAAATTCATTTGGAAAAGCAAAAAGCCCAGGATAGCAAAAACTGTTCTCAACAATAAAAGAACCTCTGGGGTGATCGCCATCCCTGACCTCAAGCTGTATTACAGAGCAACTGTGATTTAAAACTGAATTGTATTGTTACAGAGACAGGCAGGTAGATCAATGGAATAAAATTGAAGACCCAGAAATGAACCCACACACCTTTGGTCACTTTGACAAAACTTTGACAAAGGAGCTAAAACTATCCAATGGAAAAAAGATAGCATTTTCAACAAATGGTACTGGTTCAACTGGCAGTTTGCATGTAGAAGAATGCAAATTGATCCATTCTTATTGCCTTGTGCAAAGTTCAAGTCCAAATGGATCAAGGACTTCCATATAAAACCAGGTACACTGAATCTAATAGAAGAGAAAGTGGGTAAGAACCTCGAACACATGGGCACTGGGGAAAATTTCCTGAACAAAACACAATGGCTTATGCTATAAGATCAAGAATCGACAAATGGGACCTCATAAAATTGCAAAGCTTCTGTAAAGCAAAGGACACTGTCAATAGGACAAAACAGCAACCAACAGATTGGGAAAAGATCTTTACCAATCCTACATCTGTTAGAGGGTTAATATTCAAAATATACAAAGAACTCAGGAAATTAGACTCCAGAGAATCAAATAAAATAGATTTATTAAAAATGGGGTACAGAGCTAAACAAAGAATTCTCAACTGAGGAATATCGAATGGCTGAGAACCACCTAAAGAAATGTTCAACATCCTTAGTCATCAGGGAAATGCAAATCAAAACAACTCTGAGATTCCACCTCACAACAGTCAGAATGGATAAGATCAAAATCACAGGTGGCACCAAATGCTGGCAAGGATTTGTGGGATTGCAAGCTAATACAACCACTCTAGAATTCAGTCTGGTGGTTCCTCAGAAAATTGGATATAGTACTACCTGAGGACCCAGCTATACCACTCCTGGGCATATACCCAAAAGATGCTCCAATATATAACAAGGACAATGCTCCACAATGAACATGCACCATTATGTTCATAGCAGCCTTATCTATAATAGCCAGAAGATGAAAAGAGTCTAGATGTCCTTCAGCAGAAGAATGGATACAGAAAATGTGGTACATTTACACAATGGAGTACTACTCAGCTATTAAAAACAATGACTACATGAAATTCTTAAGCAAATGGATGGATCTAGAAAATATTATCCTGAGTGAGGTAACCCAATCACAGAAAAACACACATGGTATGCACTGATAAGTTGATATTAGCCCAAAAGCTTGGAAAAACCAAGATACAATTCATAAACCACATGAAGCTCAAGAAAATGGAAGACCAAACTGGATGCTTCAGACCTTCTTAGAAGTGGCAACAAAAATACTCATAGGAGGAAATATGGAGACAAAGTGTGGAGCAGAGACTGGAGGAAGGGACATCCAGAGACTGCTCTACCTTGGGGATCTGCCTTATATACAGTCACCAACCCAGACAATATTGCTGATGCCAAGAAGTGCATGCTGACTGATATAGCTGTCTCCTGAGAGGCTCTGCCAGAGCCTGACAAATACAGAGGCAGATGCTCTCAGTCAACCATTGAACTGAGAATGGGATCCCAATGGAGGAGTTAAGAGAAAGAACTGAAGGAGCTGAAGGGTTTTGTAACCCCATAAGAACTACAATATCTACCAACCAGACACCCCCCCCCAGAACTCCCAGGGACTAAACCACCATCCCAAGAGTACACAGAGATGGACCTATGGCTCCAGCCACATATGTAACAAATGGCCTTGTCTGGCATCAATGGGAGGAGATCCTATCAAGGTTTGGTCCTCTCACGGCTTTATACACCAGTTTAGGGGAATGTCAGGGCAGGGAGTTGAGAGGGAGTGGCTGGGTGGGTAAGGAAGCATCCTCATAGAAGCAAGGGGAGGGGGGATGGGATAGGGGGTTTCTGGAGGGGAAACCAGGAAAGGGGATTAACATTTAAAATGTAAATAAAAATAGCAAATAAATGAAAAAAAAAACCGAGACACAAAGATTTTCGACAAGTTTTATTTTGAGGTTTCAGTATTTTATTCAAGTTTTAATTTAAGTGATGTTAATTACAGCTTTTGAAGGGGGGGGAGCTAATTACACACAAAATGGAAGACTCTATACTGTACCCTTTAAACTGTTAAAAAAAATAGTGGTGTGGCTACAAGAAGAGTCCGTTAAGATCCCTAGTGTTGTCAGGGTGTGACCACAATCACCCGCCCAGCTCAGAGCTGGAGAACCCGGAAGCTATTTCATACTCTGGTGCAATGGCAAAAAAATAGGAATTAAAAAAAAAAATTTAGCTCAGTGGTAGAGCGCTTGCCTGGGAAGCGCAAGGCCCTGGGTTCGGTCCCAGCTCAAAAAAAAAAGAACCAAAAAAAAAAAAAAAAAAAAAACAGAAAAAAAAAAGAAAGAAAACCACACCACAACACAAGGAAGAATTAAGCCCTGAATGACTGGCTCCATCATGCCCACCCTCTCCACCATAAAATGGCACAAAAGAAATAGCTAGCCACACCCTAAAGACTTCTTTTGGTGTCAAACAGGTGGGTTAGGATGGGAACAGGGCATGATAGGAACAGGGCCTGACCATCTGTCTAAAAAAAACACGACCCTTTCACGTAGGTGTGTACATGCTTGAGAGTAGACAGGATCGGGACACCGGGGTTCAAGGTTCAGGAAGTCACAATTTCATGTGTGGATTGGATACAGATTTACAAAGGGTCCACAGGTTCCCAGCTTCCACTTGCAGCCTGGCATCTCTAGAGGAGCTCCTTCCCAACCCACGCCTACAGCTAAAAAGGACCCTTCCTGGAATGGGGTTTCCGCTGTACCTCTAAAATGGTCAACACCTTAAAGCCGAGTCATCCTTCGCCTGGAGGTCTAACGCGGTATCGAACAACTCTCGCATCTCCAACATTTAACATTAAAAGGTACACTAAATTCTCAAGGTAGCTATGCTGAAAAATAGTTTAAAATTAACGATTGTACAATATTCATTTATGCTTGAAATTCCAGTCCTAAACCAAGCTTGTGGCCGCCCGCATTGACGTTCTTGCCAACCAGCAGGGCTGACAGCGTCAGCTTGATACCTGGCTTTAGGGTCTGAGTGTACCGTAAGTCAATTAGACTGGAGTTGTTCACTTTGGCCGAAAAGCAGGCATCAGGGTCGACCTGATACTTGGCTGCTATTCCAAAGCGAGTGTTACCATTTCCTGAGGTCCAGGCGAGACTGACAGCATTCTCCAACTTCTTGTTCACCTTCTGGTAAATGGAGCCACCAAACTCCGTCCCATCATTCACATTAGTATGAAGCTGGAATTCGTCTGTCTTGTAGCCAACTGCGAAGTTGCTCTGGGTCCCTCGGGACTTCGAGGTCTCAAAATTCATCTGGTAGCCAGCCAGCCAACCCCCATAGCCAAGCACCAGAGAACCCCGATTGAGGGCCCAGTGATGTCAAAGTCCACATCACAGCCCAGGTTGATATGCTCCCTCTTGTACCCTGTCTTGATTTTAGCATTTTTCCCCCCAGTGTTAGGCGAGAAAGATGAATCAAAGGTCAGCTTCAGTCCACGAGCAAGCTGGTCGTCCACGGTGATCTCAGTGCCCAGGGTGTCGTCTGTGTTCCATTTCTCAGTAAACGTCACCCCATACTCGTCCATCTGTACTTGGATTCCAGACTGCAGTTCACTTTGGTGGTCTCCGTGTTGGCAGAGACTGAGCTAGTAAATTCCAATCCATTCTCGGACTTCGTTTTCAAATCAAGTTTTATTAAGCCAAAGCCGTAGCCCTTGGTGAAGACATCCCTGGCGGACTTGCCAAGATCAGTGTATGTGGGAGGCACAGCCATATTCTCCCAGGCGGTGATGGCGGGAGCAGCAGCAGCTACTGCGCGGGTTGCCGCGAGGAGTCTGGGAGCGCAGGGACAAGCTTAAGGATAGGCTGGACTACATAATTAGAGCACAGCCTAGAAAGACCCTGAATCAGAAACAAACAAACAAATCCAAGCAGAGAACTCAGTAAAGGTACTCCTAAATTTTTTCCCTTTTGTGAATATGTGCATTTGGTGGGAAAATGTTGTATAAATGTGAAAGAAATAACTTTGCCAATAACTCATTCTTCCTCAATTTCCTGTGGCCAAGAAATTATTGGGATGATTCTAAGCTATCGAGAGGAAAAGGCCTCTCTGATAAATACAGCATTTGTCTTAAATAAAATAACATCTACAATGAACAAGGACTATGCCTGTCACAACCACCTGAAGTAGTCATTTGGGAGAATTTCAGAACCCCTGATCCCCTAAAATTTATCAAGGGCTGGTTTTTGGTATTTTGTCTTTTTCTTCCCTCCTTTCGCCTAACAATTAGTCACTATCTGACTCACAACTTGTGTTATATACATAGTGGTATAGAAATACCAGCCTTGAGTCAGACCTTGGTCTAACTTAATAATGTGTAATATCTCCAAGAATATTTAAAATGCTGTCTAAATTTTGTTATTACTGTTTTGGTGAGATTTGGAGTTATTTCTTTGATCCATTGCTTTTTATTTTTGTTTCACGATTTCTTGATTTTATGCAATTAAGACTCTATAAAATTGTGATTTAATAACATAAACAATTTCCCAGGAATAGACACATCTAAGTTGAAAGTCAGCATAGTCTACAGAGAGAGTTCCAGGACAGCTAGGTCTACATAGAGAAAACGTGTCTCAAACAAACAAACAAACAAAAAACCAAACTCCCCAGGAATAATATAATTAAATTGCATGCAACATACACATTACACATTCCATAATTCCAATTTAAATTTAAAATAACCATGACCCATAAGAAAAAATATCAGAGAGTAAAATATTCTTGCTATAGTAATGGGATAGCCTTTATCTTTCATTTTTTATTATATTGCTTGAGAGAGGGTAACTGTCAATGGAACCCAGGGCCTTCTACATACTAAGCAAACCAACCATCATTAAGTTATAACCTCAGCCTTCATATTGATTTTTCTTTACTATATTAATGATTAGTCGCTTTATCAAACCAGTCATGAAGAAGTAACGGTCTGAAATTATGGTGTCTCTCACTTCTATTATTCAGTAACAAACTGTGTGACGCAAGTCCGATGTTTACACAGATTGAATAGTACACAAAATAAGGTGCCTTCAACATTACATTTCCTCGCTTAGAAAGCCTAACCTCCAGTTATCTTCCGAAGGCTCGCACACAATCAAATCTATGTGCTCACACACCTTAGTAAATTCTCAAGGGAATTGGCTTATCAACCATTTCCTTAGGGAAGATTCTCAGTGTGGTTCTTATGCTTTCAATTTTGCTTGTGCAGTGGCTTATGCGGAGTGGTGGGGAGGGAAACTACAAATCAGAATGAGAATCAGACATGGTGGTGCACGCCAGTAGTCTCAGCACTGAAGGAGAGGGGGGTTCATGTTGCCACAAAGCAAGTCCAAAGCCAGACAAGTCTCAATTAGAAAACAAAACAACAAACGAAAAAAAAAATCCAGCCAATCAAACAAACAGAAACCCAATCAGAATAAAAGGAGATGTTCTTTTAAAAGAATTAAGAATTTGTCAAGGGTCAAGGTTAGATAATACAAAGTCATTCCACATATAAAAAGAAAGATATTGGGTACTGGAGGGGCAAAATAGAAAAACTGATCAGAATTTGAAGCAATAGTATTTTCCCAAATTCCAGGAACACCCAAGGCTTATGGAGGGTGCAGACCCCTTGGGCCAGCCTTGGATCAACATCCAGGACCCAATCTCCCAAACTACACAAGGAACGCCATATTCCGTCTTCTACCTGCCTGTGACCCGCAGCTGTTTGCTGCTGGCTGACCTGACATGGGATAGGGGTCTGTACCTCAGTCCCAGAGACCAACCACATGATAAATGGCCCTTCCTCTCTATTCTTCAGGAATGGCATATGCCAGAACACTGTCCTGGGAGTCCTTCAATGCCATTAGCACCCAGATCCCATCAAACAGATAAAGCTTTCAAGTTCTCATTCACTCAAACGATTCATCAGGTTTTACCTCCTCCACTCTCATCATGGGAGAGGGAAGTGTTAATAACTCCTCCGTGACTTAAGCATGACTTCACCTTTTCAAACATTTAAATACTTTATATCCTTCAGGAAAACAAACAAGCAAACAAAAAACAACAACAGAAAAAGAAAGTTAGTTTAAGCAGTATTCCCAGAACACAGATTCCTAGGTAAGATGAGCGAGTGAACCGCAACTGTTTTCACAGGTTGCAGGTTGCTCTCCCAGAGCACGGTAGCAATGCCTGGAACCCGGGCATCTTACAACGCTCCTTTGTTAGAAATAAAATGTTCAAAGATGGCTTTTATGACAGACATAAAATGGTGCCAGTGTTTCTGCAGAAGTAAAGAGGGGTGTTCTAGCCATCTTGCTGAGATTTCCATCAGCAGTTAGCGGTCCCTGCGGTTCTACCGCTGTTATTAACGTTTCATTAATTAGCATCAGGAGAAAAACACAGGCTAGATTGAAAAGCTCCGAACTTATACAAGAGAAAAGGGAAGGGGCCAAAAAGGGTTATTAATAGGTACAAATTGAGTCTTGCAAGGTTTTCCATTCTCATCTGACAGCTCAGTAAAATCACACTTAGAAAAGAAATAACCACAGCTTGGACAAGAAGGCCCTGTTACATAGAATTATACTTTGCATGGACATTTTAAATTTTGTAAGTTTAATACGCCAAAATTTCAGTTAGGATTAACTTGAGAGTTTTTTAAAAATTTTTAAAAATATCTAATCCCCTCATCTAAAATATAAATGAATTTTTAAATCTTTAAAAGAACTCACATTCTTTAATTGGAATTTGAATTGAATTGGTGTTAGAGATTCCTCATTGATTAGTAAGCAATTTTGAGCACGCAGGCCCTTTCTAGGAGGATAAATTAATCAACTTACCATCCTGTAGAATTTTAATTGTCACAATAAAATTATTAAGCAGAACATTAACAGCGTTATTCTTCATAAATTAATTCAAAAATGATATAAACTAATGCATACTATCAGTCCTATAAGAGCACTTTGGGTTTCAGTTCTCAACCCATGTTTAAAGGTAGCGTTTAATTCTGATTAATCTCCTCTCCTCTCCCTCCTCTCCCTCTCCTCTCCCCTCCCTCTCCCCTCTCCTCTTCATCTTCCCTCTCCTTTTCCTCTCTCCTCCCCTTCTGACCCTGTCCCTCTTTCCCTCTTCTCTTGTCCTCCTTCTCTCTCTTTCTCTCTCTCCCTCCCCTCTACTTCTCCCTCCCTCCCCCTCTCCAAATAAGCAATACAGCATCATTATTAAGTGAGGAAATCTTATGCTTGTGTAAAGGCAGTAATGTTCTCATATTTTAGGAAAAGTTACATAATTTCGAAAACAATATGTTGTACAAAACTCCCAATACTCGACTATAAGTACGTTTTCTAGTTATCTTCTTTCACAAAAAGACAAGAAAAGTGTAATTTCCACTTTTAGGTATCTCCACAGAACAGGGCCTGGGTAGAAGGTAGAGACAGTTATAGAGTATTGAAACATTACCAAACATTTAGGTGAGAAAAGAGTTATACCAGAGAGTGGTTCAGAGTCCTGGCAGCCAGGCTGATTCTATAGTCTAAATATTGGAATACTTTAAATAGTAACGTCACCAAGTGGAATTTAATATAATTCCAATTAAACAGTAGAATCACTCTTCAACTTTGGGCTGGTTTATCCTTAACTCTGTTGAGCCTCAGGCTTCCTTACCTGTAAATGGGAATAACCAGTTGAATACAAATACTGTAAGCATTGTGTTGATGCTATGATAGCATTGAGTTCAGCACCTGGTAACGAGAAACTGAACAGCTGTCTGACTTCTTTTATGAGAATAAGATTATGAGAGATAATCCCCTATTTCTAAATTCATTGAACCTCCAAGAGAAGAGAGAGAGGTTGGAATTGGCATGTGTTCCCCACTGACTGGCAATGGCTGTCTGCAATCCCCATGTTAAAACAAACACATGGGGTCAAGAGATACAACTTGGGGGTTAAAGTGCTTACCCAGACTCAAGAAGTTGTGGATTCGGTCTCCAACGTAAAACAAAAAATTTAAATAACCAATAAAGACTCCTCTAACACCAAGGAAACTTTGAATTTTGTTAGCAAAATCATAATGTATTAATATATTAGAACGATTTCTCACAGAAAAAAACCCTAAGATCTTCCACCCCTAAACCTGGACCCAGAGGGGAAGCATGGGTTAGTACTCTCTGCCTTTCCATACGTGGTAGGAATGTGTGCTCATCAGAAATATTTCCTAAAACTCTGTTTTTTTAGCTTTACATTTAGTCTAACTTTTGTGTGAATAAGAAAATCCTCCCACAGTTATGAAAGGGCAAATCCACAGAAAATTACTAAATTAGCTTTGGTCCAGAATACTCCAATTTAGTCTGCCAGCACCACTCTTGCCAAGAACATCCCACCAACTGAGAGATCACCACATGAAGTGTATGTATTTTAAAAGTACGTTATGAATAAATTCGAGGCCAAATACTAAAAATGATAAATTCTTTTTTGAAATGTTTAAGCAATATCAGATTATTTTGATAATGAGTTTTGAACATAACTAGTCATTTTAAATGAAAGATGTATTCAAAGGACACCAGTCTCAAAATCCACATCTTACCATGCAACTGATAATTTCCTAGTTTAAAAATAGGTTAAATGTAGAAAAAGTAAGCAATGCCAAAGAAAATACAATCCTTAAAACAATTTGAAAGCAGTGATTTTGCTTTTGGCTAAATTTGTATTATACACATTCATCAGGTCTACCAAAGCTGATTTTTAGCAGTTCAAATCACGTCTATTTAAATCTATCTTCTGCTAAAGAAAATATATCAAATATAGATGCTGTCACCATAACAATTGCATATTAACAGAATCCAGAAAGACAAAAAAGACTAAGTTATGTTCCCCAAGATATCAACATAGCCAATGCATTACCAGCTTATAGTTATTGCTAATTTCATCCCACACATCTATTACCACAAGCAGTTTTATTGCAAAGTAATACTAATGCTAGTAGCTAATAAGACGTGTTTAATTTTTAATTATATTGGGTTATTAAACTTCATTCTTAGCAAATGAGCAGAATAGTCTACTTTATCTACAAATTTATATTTTCCTCATGAATTGTCACATGGATTACTGTAAAGAGAGCTGTCTAATGCAATTTGTATGTAATGATTTTTAGTAGATTGCTTTAAAGAAAAGAAAAACCTGTATATTAATAATAGCATAGGGGTGTCTGGGAATCATGACTGATAATGTTGGCCTATTGCTTAAAACAGTATTTATTAAGTTTAACCACTAGAGAATCTTATACACTGGGTTCAGCATAACTCATGCTTTTAATATTTTTCTTGTGTTCAAACACCTGCATTTCATAAAGTAATAGGATCACTCATTTTCTTCCTCTAATATTTAAATGGCCAAGGCAACTGTGGTGGTTGTAATAAAAATGGCCCCCATAGGCTCATATATTTACATGCTTTAGTCCCTGTAACCATGGATGGGTCTCTCTATGCCCACCCTTGGTCTGAATAATCACATGGATACTTATTTTTATTTATAAGCTTTTTGGCTTTTATTCTAGGCTTGTTCCCAACTAATTCATAGCTCACCTATCCCACTTATACTAATCTAAGTTCTGCCACATGGCTGATTACCTCCCCTTGGTTTCATGGGTCTTATTTCCTCTGAGTGACAAATCTCACATCTGTCTCTCTTTCCTAGAGCTACTCTGTCTTCAAGTCCCACCTTACTATTCTGCCTTTTGCTATAACCCCATAGACTTTAAATTTTAAGCAATCAGAAGGTGACTTAGGTGGACAAGGAAGGACAGAGATACATCATCATATAGCTTACAAAAACATCATTGTGACAAGTGCCCAGTAAATGAAATATATGTGAAGAATTAAAAGGATTAGTATGTGTGTCCATGTTGAAGGCGGTGTATCAGTGGGAGGGGGGGCTTTGAAATTTCAACAGCTAACACCATGTTCATTGTTTATTTCTGTGCCTACTGCCTGTGGATCAGGATGTAAAGCTCTCGGCTATTGCCCCAGCACCATGCCCGACTGCATGCTACCATGCTCCCTATCATGGTGATAATAGACTCACCCTCTGAAACTATAAGCAAGCCCCTAATGAAATTATTTCTTTCATAAGAGTTGTCTTGGTCATGGGACAACTTTACAGCAATAGAAATACTAACTAAGACAGCAACTTAACAGAAGAAAGTTTAGTGTGGACTTGAAGTGTCAAAGGGTGAGTTATCACCATGGCACAGAGCATGGCAGCATGGAAGCAGGCCTGGTGCTGGATCAATAATTGAGGTCTTCAGAAAAGAAACACCTCCCGTCACATAATAGTCAAAACACCAAACGCACAAAATAAAGAAAGAATATTAAAAGCAGTAAGGGAAAAAGGTCAAGTAACATATAAAGGCAGACCTATCAGAATCACACCAGACTTTTCGCCAGAAACTATGAAGGCCAGAAGATCCTGGACTGATGTCATACAGACCCTAAGAGAACACAAATGCCAGACCAGATTACTGTATCCTGCAAAACTCTCAATCAACATAGATGGAGAAACCAAGATATTCCATGACAAAACCAAATTTACACAATATCTTTCTACAAATCCAGCACTACAAAGGATAATAAATGGTAAAGCCCAACATAAGGGCAAGCTATACCCTAGAAGAAGAAACTAATAAGCCTTGGCAACAAAACAAAGGAAGAAAAAGCACACAAACATAACCTCATCCAAATATGAATACAACAGGGCAATAATCACTATTCCTTAATATCTCTCAACAATAATCATTCATGGCCTCAACTCCCCAATAAAAGACATAGATTAACAAACTGGATACGCAATGAGGACCCTGCATTCTGCTGCCTACAGGAAACACACCTCAGAGACAAAGACAGACACTACCTCAGAGTGAAAGGCTGGAAAACAACTTTCCAAGCAAATGGTCAGAAGAAGCAAGCTGGAGTAGCCATTCTAATATCAGATAAAATCAATTTTCAACTAAAAAAGTCATCAAAAAAGATAAGGAAAGGACACTTCATATTCATCAAAGGAAAAATCCACCAAGATGAACTCTCAATCCTAAATATCTATGCCCCAAATACAAGGGCACCTACATACAAAAAAAACCTTACTAAAGCTCAAAAACACACATTACCTCACACAATAATAGTAGGAGATTTCAACACCCCCACTCTCATCAATGGACAGATCATGGAAACAGAAATTAAACAGAGGCGTAGAAAGACTAAGAGAAGTCATGAGCCAAATGGACTTAACAGATATTTATAGAACATTCTATCTAAAGCAAAAGGATATACCTTCTTCTCAGCTCCTCATGGTACTTTCTCAAAATTGACCATATAATTGGTCAAAAACGGCCTCAACAGGTACAGAAAGATAGAAATAATCCCATCGTGCTATCAGACCACCCGACCCTAAAACTGGTCTTCAATAACAATAAGGAAGAATGCCCACATATCGTGGAAATTGAACAATGCTCTACTCAATGATAACCTGGTCAAGGAAGAAATAAAAAAAAGAAATTAAAGACTTTTCAGAATTTAATGAAAATGAAGATACAACATACCCAAACTTATGGGACACAATGAAAGCTGTGCTAAGAGGAAAACTCATAGCGCTGAGTGCCTGCAGAAAGAAACAGGAAAGAGCATATGTCAGCAGCTTGACACACACCTAAAAGCTCTAGAACAAAAAGAAGCAAATACACCCAGGAGGAGTAGAAGGCAGGAAATAATCAAACTCAGAGCCGAAATCAACCAAGTAGAAACAAAAAGGACCATAGAAAGAATCAACAGAACCAAAAGTTGGTTCTTTGAGAAAATCAACAAGATAGATAAACCCTTAGCCAGACTAACGAGAGGACACAGAGAGTGTGTCCAAATTAACAAAATCAGAAATGAAAAGGAGACATAACTACAGATTTAGAGGAAATTCAAAAAATCATCAGATCTTACTATAAAAGCCTATATTCAACAAAACTTGAAAATCTGCAGGAAATGGGCAATTTCCTAGACAGATACCAGGTACCGAAGTTAAATCAGGAACAGATGAACCAGTTAAACAACCCCATAACTCCTAAGGAAATAGAAGCAGTCATTAAAGGTCTCCCAACCAAAAAGAGCCCAGGTCCAGACGGGTTTAGTGCAGAATTCTATCAGACCTTCATAGAAGACCTCGTACCAATATTATCCAAACTATTCCACAAAATTGAAACAGATGGAGCACTACCGAATTCCTTCTATGAAGCCACAATTACTCTTATACCTAAACCACACAAAGACCCACCAAAGAAAGAGAACTTCAGACCAATTTCCCTTATGAATATCGATGCAAAAATACTCAATAATATTCTGGCAAACCGAATCCAAGAGCACATCAAAACAATCATTCACCATGATCAAGTTGGCTTCATCCCAGGCATGCAGGGATGGTTTAATATACGGAAAACCATCAACGTGATCCATTATATAAACAAACTGAAAGAACATAACCACATGATCATTTCATTAGATGCTGAGAAAGCATTTGACAAAATTCAACACCCCTTCATGATAAAAGTCCTTGAAAGAATAGGAATTCATGGCCCATACCTAAACATAGTAAAAGCCATATACAGCAAACCAGTGGCTAACATTAAACTAAATGGAAGAAACTTGAAGCAATCCCACTAAAATCAGGGACTAGACAAGGCTGCCCACTCTCCCTACTTATTCAATATAGTTCTTGAAGTTCTAGCCAGAGCAATCAGACAACAAGGAGGTCAAGGGGATACAGATCGGAAAAGAAGAAGTCAAAAATATCACTATTTGCAGATGATATGATAGTATATTTAATTGATCCCAAAAGTTCCACCAGAGAACTTCTAAAGCTGATAAACAACTTCAGCAAAGTGGCTGGGTATAAAATTAACTCAAATAAATCAGTAGCCTTCCTCTACACAAAAGAGAAACAGGACGAGAAAGAAATTAGGGAAATGACACCCTTCATAATAGATCAAATAATATAAAAGTACCTGGGGGTGACTTTAACCAAGCAAGGAAAGATCTGTACAATAAGAACTTCAAGACTCTGAAGAAAGAAATTGAAGAAGATCTCAGAAGATGGAAAGATCTCCCATGCTCATGGATTGCAGGATTAATATAGTAAAAAATGGCCATTCTACCAAAAGCGATCTACAGATTCAATGCAATCCCCATCAAAATACCAATCCAATTCTTCAAAGAGTTAGACAGAACAATTTGCAAATTCATCTGGAATAACAAAAAACCCAGGATAGCTAAAACTAACCTCAACAATAAAAGGACTTCAGGGGGAATCACTATCCCAGATCTCAAGCAGTATTACAGAGCAATAGTGATAAAAACTGTATGGTATTGGTACAGAGACAGGCAGATAGACCAATGGAACAGAATTGAAGACCCAGAAATGAACCCACACACCTATGGGCACTTGATTTTTGACAAAGGAGCCAAAACCATCCAATGGAAAAAAGATAGCATTTTCAGCAAATGGTGCTGGTTCAACTGGAGGTCAACATGTAGAAGAATGCAGATCGATCCATGCTTATCACCCTGTACAAAGCTTAAGTCCAAGTGGATCAAGGACCTCCACATCAAACCAGATACACTCAAACTAATAGAAGAAAAACTAGGGAAGCATTTGGAACACATGGGCACTGGAAAAAAGTTCCTGAACAAAACACCCATGGCTTATGCTCTAAGATCAAGAATCGACAAATGGGATCTCATAAAACTGCAAAGCTTCTGTAAGGCAAAGGACACTGTGGTTAGGACAAAGCGGCAACCAACAGATTGGGAAAAGATCTTTACCAATCCTACAACAGATAGAGGGCTTATATCCAAAATATACAAAGAACTGAAGAAGTTAGACAGCAGGGAGGCAAATAACCCTATTAAAAATGGGGTTCAGAGCTAAACAGAGAATTCACAGCTGAGGAATGCCGAATGGCTGAGAAACACCTAAAGAAATGTTCAACATCGTTAGTCATCAGGGAAATGCAAATCAAAACAACCCTGAGATTTCACCTCACACCAGTGAGAATGGCTAAGATCAAAAAACTCAGGTGACAGCAAATGCTGAGGATGTGGAGAAAGGGAACACTCCTCCATTGTTGGTGGGGTTGCAGACTGCTACAACCATTCTGGAAATCAGTCTGGAGGTTCCTCAGAAAATTGGACATTGAACTGCCTGAGGATCCAGCTATACCTCTCTTGGGCATATACCCAAAAGATGCCCCTAACATATAAAAAAGACACGTGCTCCACTATGTTCCAGCCTTATTCATAATAGCCAGAAGCTGGAAAGAACCAGATGCCCTTCAACAGAGAATGGATACAGAAAATGTGGTACATCTACACAATGGAATATTACTCAGCTATCAAAAACAACGACTTTATGAAATTCGTAGGCAAATGGTTGGAACTGGAAACTATCATCCTGAGTGAGCTAACCCAATCACAGAAAGACATACATGGTATGTACTCATTGATAAGTGGCTATTAGCCCAAATGCTTGAATTACCCTAGATGCCTAGAACAAATGAAACTCAAGACGGATGATCAAAATGTGAATGCAGATGCGCTCATAGAGACACAGCCAGAATACAGCAAATACAGGCGTATGCCAGCAGGAAACCACTGAACTGAGAACAGGACCCCTGTTGAAGGAATCAGAGAAAAGAACTGGAAGAGCTTGAAGGGCTCGAGACCCCATATGTACAGCAATGCCAACCAACAGAGCTTCCAGGGACTAAGCCACTATCCAAAGACTATACATGGACTGACCCTGGACTCTGACCTCGTGGTTGCAATGAATATCCTAGTAAGAGCACCAGTGGAAGGGAAGCCCTGGGTCCTGCTAAGACTGAACCCTAGTGAACTAGACTGTTGGGGGAGGGGCAGCAATGGGGGGAGGGGTTGGGGAGGAACACCCATAAGGAAGGGGAGGGGAGGGGATGTTTGCGGAAACAGGAAAGGAATAACACTCGAAATGTATATAAAATACTCAAGTTAATAATAATAAAAAAAAAAAAAAAAAATAATTGAGGTCTTACCCTGATCCATAAGCATGAGGCAGAGAGAGTGCTAACTAAGAATAATTTGGAGCTTTAAGATCTCAGTGTCTACTTCCAGTGACACACCTCCTCCAACAAGATTACACCTCTTAATCCTTCCCAAACCATTCCACCAACAAAGACTTATAACTTGTAAACACGCACAGAATAAGAGACTTTAAGGTACTTAACTCTAAATGGGATGTCTATACCATACACTACCCCTCAAAGCTCAGAGATCTTCAAGGAATAGTGGGTAGGAAAATTTGAGCCAGAGATGATAGATGTCTTCAAAGGATGGTGTTTTCTGGATGCAGCAGGCCAGATGCTCATATAAACTCACAGACGTTGTGACATCATGAATAAAACCTGCACAAACTCTACCGAGACCAGCAAGAATGAGAGTAGAGAGAAAGCCTGAAGTCACAGCCCTATCTAAGAAGCTGTTGGCATTTGATAGCTTCTGGAAGAGAGGAAGCCAGTTTTCTTTAATAGTGTGAGCTCTGGTACACAGACCATACTCCAGGACAAGCCCCATCCCCAAGAAGAGTTGACCAAAAATAAGCTGGACTCCATAGACTTGAGAGAATGCACTATTTAATTCCTTACTACAGGGCAAAGTCTTAAATTTAATAATTGAGACTTTTAAAATACAAAGACCTCTTTATCTCTGGATCACTTATAGTGAAGATTTCCTTTATATTCAGATCATTTATAGTAGAGTAATTATTAAGCAAAAATTTGTTGAGTGGTATAAAGACAATGAGATTTGAAAAGGAGAAATTAAGCTGTAAGATTATACATACTTCAGCACTTTGGCTATATGAGAACTGCATGATGGGAACTAATAACTGTAGAATAGTTTTGGAGGGCCTCGACCATCCACTAAATAGAACTGTATAATGGGAATAAGTAAAGTAACATTCTACAGCCAACTATTTTTATTGTTGTATAGTAATGTGAGGAATAGCCAGTAAGATGCCACTGGGGACAAAACTGCCAGCCCCACCCATTGTTTAGTTAATGGTGTTTTAGTTTTGTTTTGTCTTTCCAGATATGGGAACTTATATCCCAGGTTGGCCTGGAAGTTGCTGTGCAGTTCAGGCTGGCCTCAAACTTCCAATCCTCTGTCTCTGTTCCCCTAGTGCTGGGGTTACAGGTGTGAGCCAACATCTTGATGACTATAATAATAGAGGAAACCATATATTAAATGATGAAATGAAGGACAAAGTTATTGACAATTTTGTGTGTGTGTGTGTGTGTGTGTGTGTGTGTGTGTGTGTGTGTGTTTATATGTGAAACAGAATCTCATTCTGCAGCTCAGGCCGGAGGCTGATAATATTCAAAGAAGGGAATAGTTACCCATTAATAACCACACACCAAAAAAATGTGGAAATAAGAAGAAAACAGTGGAACTTTCGCACTATCTTAAACACAATCTGCTATCTCCAGGCTGAGGGCATCGTCTGTGGGGAATCATGGTGGAGGGACCGTTTTTAAAATTGGAGTTGCTTTATGTGTTCTGTTGTAAATGGATGTAAGAATGAGAATATTCAGAAATATATAAAACTACACAAGGGGAAAAATATGTAAAACTTAGATTTACATTATTAAGCTATAACCACATTCTCAGAGAGTGAGAGAAAAAAATCTTTATTTCTTTGGATTTTCAATACAACTGAACCACTTTTCCCCTCATTCGTGCATTCTAATGAATATCCCTTTACTGCAAACTACTTACTGTATCAGCTGCTTTTCTCATTGCTGTAATACAATGGCTGACAATGGAAGCCTCACAGAGAGGAAACTGAAGTTGAGGTAATATGAAGCAACAAATCACATTGGATCTATGGTCAGAGTAAAGCAAGATGAACTTTGGTGCTCATCTGACTATATTTTTCTTTTTATTTAGTCTGGGACCCCAGTCTATGAGATGGCGCCACCCACAGTCAGTGTGGGTTTTCCCTTCCATCTGTAAGTTGAGCCTGTCTGGAATCACTCTAACAGGAATACTGATGTGTACATAGCATCTTGTTGAGTGATCAAATAGACACCCTGCATCTTCCCTTCCTCTTACTGGCTGAAGCTTGGCCACAAATGCATAGGCAAACAATAGGCTCAACTCCCTTGTTGGGATTATTTCTCCTTTTCATGTTATTCCTCCCTGACCCCAAGTACTTATCTGTATTCACTCTTGATTGAACTATGGTGTCCTTTAAGATGATCATTAACCAAAAGAGAAGGTATTAAACAGGGGATATTTTTCACAAGATCCTAGATAAGTAGTTGACAGGTCTTTGCATGAGTACTTGAATGGTTCATTATACTGAACTACCCCTAAGGAAGTACACCCATTTCAGATAATTCTCTTACCATAACATCTCCTGTCCCAACACTCTCATCCTCTGTTAATGCCTCTGCAGATTCCCAAGATAGATATAATTTTTAGATACAGTGATCTTTCATTTAGAGATGCAATTATAGATTGGAGAGACAGCTCAGGGGTTAGGAGTACTAGCAGAGGACTCAGGTTCAATGTTTAGCACCTATATGTTACACAGCACAATCCTGAGAAAGCCACAGATACTTAGAATAACTCTAGGTCCAAAGGTTCCAATCCCCTTTTCTGGATTCTTCAAGCACCCTGCTCACATGCAGGCCAAACACTCACATAAAGTTAAAGTTAAAGTCCTTTAAAAATATTCTTTAAATTTTTGTAAAGAAAAAACTTTTTTTAAAAAAAGAAATGCAATCAAATCTACCCATTTATCGCTTTTCAATTTAATACATTTTTCATTCTCCTAACTATATCTCAAACTATGTGACTTCGACTTACTCTCCTTTTCTCCTAGATATACTTCAATTGGCCAGTAATTTTCACATTTGATGGGCTGAATGAGGTACAATCAATCAGGTAAGTTTTATAGGTCAGAGAGGATCTGACTTCCTTTGTGACTGAACCCATGACTGCATTGTAAGTTTGGGGTTTGGTACTGAAAAGGTTCATAGCATCATAGTTCCTATATGCTTTACATTTAAAGTCAATGATACCCCTCACATGTTTTCATATGTGCTAGGTTTTACACCAGCGTGGTGGCTGCTATTTCTTCACTTTTGTGGGGACCTAGGGCTTAAAGAGATAGCTCTGCAGTTAAGAGCACTTGCTACTCTTGTAGAGGACCCAAGTGGATCCACACCAGGTGGGTAACAACCAGAGTATTCACATACAGATAAGCAGAAACACAGACACACATACATATAAATAAAAATGAGAAAAATATTGTTAATGTAGCACTTTCTGTTGGGAAGTTTAGTTTCTTTAAATTTGACCTTTCACCTTTCACTTCACCTAATCAGGATGATAAAGATATTGGTTCCCCCATTCAACACATTGTTCACCTTCCCCTATCTTCTCAACTTTCAAATTTAATGAGTCTATTATTTTAATAAATAGTTTTAAAATGTTTATGTCAATATTTCAAAGGTAAACTACTAGAGCTATATATGCCTTGGGCGCTGTCTGACAGCCATCAAGCCTGTTTCAAGTTTAATTTATATACTTTTAAGTGGAGTATGCCTTGAAAGCATGTTTGTGTTTTATTGTGGAAAAAAGTTTAAATACCAGAAAACTTCACGGACAATATAACTAATTTCTAAAGGTGAAGTGAGACGCTGGAGTGAGGGGGCGTGCTTTCCCACAGGAGAGTACGGCTGGTGTTGTTTAGGACCCTATGCTGACGACAGCATCACCACCTAGATTCGCCCTTGTCCCTTTCCTCAGTGATGACTGAGTCATTCTATGATTTCAAAACATTATTTGACTAAGACTTCTGGACGGGGTGGGGGATATGATCTGCTGAATTATTTTAAACATGAACTCAATACAGACTCTTTTACGTACAAACATCTGCAGCATTTAACTCAATGGGTAGAATTCACACAGAGCTTCCAGACAGTCATGGAGCCTTGTAGAAATGCAGTTTTGAAATTGTTCCTGCTTCCTATTTGCTTTACAGCCTAAGTATCTGTAAAGGTAAATTAATCCTGAACTTAGAATATGTTTGTATGACTCAATTGCTTTTCTTCGGAATGAATGGATTAAAAATAATCAAGTTATACAGTATGATGATTCCACACACTGATCATCTTTTTGGCAACAGAAATACTAAGTTTTCTTTACAATAAAACAGTTGACTAAATGGCTTATCTAGAGGAAACTGGCCCTAGCATCACAGTGGCATCACCTTAGGACATGTAAAATCAGGACAAAGTCTGAGCTTTCCCGGTTGTAGGTTGATGTTTTTGGCACCTACAATCATGCTTAGAATTCGTTTCAGACTGAGCGATTTTATTACCATGCTAACAACACCCCCGTGTCACTGATTCTTCCCTAGGATCTACAGCCCTGAGTCAGTGAAAACAAGGAGACTCATAAGCTGCAGCTTTATTTTTAGTTCACAGCACAATCCCGAGAGAGAGCCACAGATGTTTAGAGACAGAAAAAGAAGAAAAACAAAACTAGTAAGACAGAAATGATAGTCCTTTGGACTTTAAAGAGAATGCCTCTTTCTTTCTGAATCTTAATGCATGCCATCAAGGCATGTGGCACACTCTGGAGAAGCAGTGTCCTCTCAGCACTTTTTCTGATGCCTTTTGAAGTGTGACAAAAGGCACGAACGCAAAGGAAAGACGCTGCGTCCATCACATTGGTGAGCCAGGTTAGCAGTCTACCACACAGGCCCTGTGAGACCGATTCACAAGAGAAAAGGGAACTGCAAGTAGCCCTTTCCTAGCTCAAACAAGCTTTTTTCTTTTCTTTCTTTCCTCTATAATCAGATGATGACATTGTACTCAAGTTATACTAAACCATAAACATGTCAAAAATGGATTCCAAATATCACTTGTTCAAGTGCAGTTGCCCACTTGAGAAGTATGTATAATATATATATATATATATATATATAATAGATATACATAAACAACATACACAACATATACACATACCCATACATCATCATATACATCGTTATATACATCATATACATCATCATACATAGATGCATGCATATACACATACATATATATGACAGAGGTCCTGTTCTATTGATATCTGCTTTACTGCCTCGAGATAGGTTCTTACACTCAACTGAAACTGCTAGGCCGGCTGCTCCAGAAGTTCTCAGGATCTACCTGTCTCCACAACTCAATACTTCGGTTGTAGGCAACCATGCCCTCCATGAATCTGGGAATTCAAATTCAGGTTCTCGTGTTTACAGAGCAAGTACGCTTAGGCACTGATTCATTTTCCCAGTCCCTTTCCTGCTTCCTGTTTGCTTTAGAAAGTTTTATGTCCTAAATATCTGTAAAGGTAAATTAATCCTGAACTTAGAATATAGTTGTATGATTCGGTTGTTTTTCCTTTGAATGAGTGAATTTAAAATAATGAGATCATGATCTTTATACACCAACTGTTCACCTTTATGTCAGCAGAAACACGGGATTTCTTTACAGTAGGAGATTGACTAAATGGCCTATCCAGTGGAAATTGGTCCAAGCAATCACAATCTCAGACATCAAAATGGCAACACCTCAGGACACCCTAGGGCACGACCTAACAGAATTGACTTCAGTGTGAATCAGAAGAACACCATAGTGGCCAGAAGTGAATGAAAGATCTAATGTAATGGTACTCTGATAGGGAACTCCTGTGTTACACACAGCTGAAGCGCCCACTTACTTAGACACACAGGATACAGAAACACACACACATACACACACACACACACACACACGCATACACACACGCACGCACGCACGCACACACGCACACTTTTGAATGCTTGTGCTTGCTATATGTTATTAAAGGGCATTTGAATATTTTTATTGGTATCATAGAACTTTGGTAACAAACCTAGTTTATAGGTCAGTGGCATTGGCCTCTCTTGGGCAGAGGATATAACTCACTGGCAATATGCTTATCTAGCCTGTTAAACCCCTAGCACTATAAAAGATAAAGTAAATAAAAGAAATTAATTAAAATCCAGGGTCTTAATCCTTTCCCCACATCTGTTTTTTGTTTTGTTTTGTTTTTATTTGTTCGTTTTTGTTTTTCTCTGTAGCCCTGGCAGTCCTACAATTTGATCTGTAGATGGGGTTGACCTTGAACTCACAGAGATATATCCACCTCTGCCTCCCAAATTCAGGGATTAAAGGCCTGTGTCACCACCACCAAGCCAAAATCTGCATTCTTAACAGAACCCAAAGTGGCCCATATTCACGCTAAGTTTGAGAGTTATGGTCAAGACAGATAGAAAGTCATTTCTAGCTCTAACTTTCCATAGGCAGAATGCCCTACTCCTGCTCAGATACCTAAAGCACCATTAATACGTCCAGTATTGAGGTTTGTGCTCTGCTTAAATTATCTGGACTAAAAGAAATGTGTAAGTTGTGAAATAATGAAGAACTAGCTGGCTGTGGTGGAGTATGGACCGTATATAAAAGTAACTGAGCAGGAGAAACAAGTCTCATGGATAAGAGAACACATTTTATCTCTTCTAAAACTACAAAGAAGCACTTCTGAGGGAAAAAGTCATTATGTCAAAACAAAGTCTCATTTAAAATTAAAAATAGAATTGTTCAGAACATGGGGGCCTGGTGTTGTCATGCGGCGTTTTGTCCTTTTGTCTCACCCCACTTGCGTGCTGTGTCTATGGGCTTGTCTGCTTCTAAGCAACCTAACACAAGTAACCCCATCCACACTGAGTATAAAACTCTGTAATCTCTCTAGGCTACCACGGAGTAAATATTTTTTAAAGATCTATTTATTTGTTTTATGTAAGTACACCGTTCACTGTCATTGTCTTAAGACACACTGGAAGAGGGCATCCGATCCCATTACAGATGGTTGTGAGCCACCATGTGGATGCTGGGAATTGAACTCAGGACCTCTGGAAGAGCAGTCAGTGCTCTTAACCATTGAGCCATCTCTCCAGCCCCCACAGAGTAGATTTTTAACAGGTATTATGGAGAATAGTTAATACAGCAGCAAAAAGAAAGAAAAGAGTTCCCAAAACTCACTTAGCAGTGCTTACAGCCTGATGGCATGGAGTTCTGTCCCAAAAACTCCAGGTAGAAGGACAGAACTGACCTACAAAAGTTGTCCCTTGCCTCAACATGCATTCCAGGGCATGTGCGTGTACCAGCACAAACACAACTACGACTACTACCACCACCACCTATAATAATAGCAATGATAAGTTGAATAAATCTGTATGGAGAGCAGATGAAGTCTTGAGTAAATTATTGCCATGGTCACCTCATGCCATGTCAAGGACCCCAGTGCTTCAAACCCATAGGATTGCCAAAGCCTTCATTGGGTAGATGTGTAATGAGTAGACATGTTTATGCGGTACCAACATCATTGTCAAAATAGTAAATATATCCATCACCTCTGAAAGTTTCTTTGTGTCCCTTCATGAGTTTTGTTCTATTTCATGGTTAGAATACCTAGCATGAGATTGACACTCTTAATTTTTTGCAGCACAAAGAAGTGGTCCTAGCACCTCATAAATGCAACGCAAGTCTGGAAACCCCCTATCCTATACCCCTCCCCCCTGCTTCTATGAGGGTGCTCCCCCACCCACCCACTCCCACCTCATTGCCCTAGCACTCCCCTACTCTAGGGCATCAAGCCTCCACGGGACCAAGAGTTTCCCCTCCCATCGATGCCAGATAAGGTAATCCTCTGCTACATATGTCGCTGGAGCCTCGATGTGTACTCTTTGCTTGGTGGCTTAGTCTCAGGGAGCTCTGGGAGGGGTCTGGTTGGTTGATATTATGGGGTTACGAATCCCTTCAGCTCCTTCAGTCCTTCCCCTCACCCCTCCACTTAAGTCCCCGTGCTCAGTCTCGTGACTGGCTTTGAGCATCTGCAACTGTACTGGTCAGGTTCTGGAAGAGCCTCTCAGGAGACATCCACATCAGGTTCCTGTCACCATGCACTTCTAGGCATCAGCAATAGTGACTGGGTTTTGTATCTGTAGATGGGATGGATCCCCAAGTGGAGCAGTCTCTGGATGGCCTTTCCCTCAGCCTCTGCTCCACTCTTTGTCCCTGCATTCCTTTAGACAGGAGCAATTCTGGGTCAATACTTTTGAGATGGGTGGGTGGTCCCATCCCTCAGCCAGGATCCATGCCTAACCTCTGGATATGGTCGCTACAGGTTCTATCTCCCCTTTGTTGGGTATTTCAGTTAATGCCATCTCTGTTGAGTTTTAGGAACCAACCTCTTGCATCCCTGGCATCTGGGACTTTTTAGTGGCTGCCCCCTCCTACCCATCTCCCGCTGCTACACACCTCCGTTTAAATTCCTGACCCTTAGTCCCTCCCCACATTCCCACATCTGATTCTGTGCCCCACCCCCCCTTTTCTCTGCCCTATACCTCCTAGGTCCCTCCCTCCCACTACTTCTCCTGATTGCTTTTTTCCCTTTCTAAGTAGGACTGAAGCATCCATACTTTGATCTTCCTTCTTCTAGGACTTTATATGGTCTGTGAATTGTATTGTGTGTATTCCAAGCTTTTTTGGCTAGTATCTGCTTATCAGTGAGTACATACTATGTGTGTTCCTTTGTGACTGGGTTATCTCACTCAGGATGATATTTTCTAGGTTCATCATTTGCCTGTGAATTTCATGAAGTCATTGTTTTTAATAGCTGAGTAGTACTCCATTGTGTAGATGTACCACATTTTCTGTATCCATTCCTCTGTTGAGGGACATCTGGGTTCTTTCCAGCTTCTGGCTATTATAAATAAGGCTGCTGTGAACATATTGGAACGTTGTCTTTGTTATATGTTGGAGCATCTTTTGGGTATATGCCCAGGAGTGGTATGCTGGGTCCTAAGATAGCACTTTTGTCCAATTTTCTGAAGACTACCAGGCTGATTTCCAAGTGGTTATGCCAGCTTGCAATCCATCAACAATGGAGGTGTTCCTTTTCTCCATGTCCCTCACCAGCATTTTTGGCCATTCTGACTGGTGTGGTGGAATGGGTCATTTTGATTTGCATTTCCCTGATGACTAATGTTGAACATTTCTTTAAGTGCTTCTCAGCCATACAAGATTTCTCAGTTGAGAATTCTCTGTTTATATCTGTACCCCATTTTTTAAATAGGGTTATTTGGTTCTCTGGAGTCCAACTTCTTGAGTTCTTTGTATATTTTAAATATTAGCTCTCTATCACATGTAGGGTTGGTAAAGATCTTTTCCCAATCTGTAGGTTGCTGTTTTGTCCTGTTGACAGTGTCCTTTGCCTTACAGAAGCTTTTCAATTTTATGAGATCCCATTTGTCTATAGTTGGTCTTAGAGCCTGAGCCATTGGTGTTCTGCTCAGGAAATTTTCCCCAGTGACTATGTGTTTGGGACTCTTCCCCACTTTCTCTTCTATTAGACTCAGTTTATCTGGGTTTATGTGGACTTGGACTTGAACTTTGTACAAGGAGATAAGAATGGATCAACTTGGACTCTTCTACATGCCAGCCACCACTTGAACCAGCACCACTGCAACTCAAGTCTTAATGGTAGCATTAGATACATCTTGGCCCCCTTCTAACTTTTTCTGACATGGTGTCTCTTAGCTGCTCAGGATGGCCTTGAATTCACTCTTTAGCCTGGATTTGATTTGCCATCCTCCTGCTTCAGTCTCTCAAATAGTTGGATTTATAGGACTGTGCCCCAGGTGGGTCCTCTTACCACATATTTAAATATATATTACTACATAGAAATCATGACGAATATTTGCCTTTCTAGAACTCAGAAGTCAGAGCCAAGAGGATCATGGCTAGTTTGAGGATAGGCTGATCTACTCTGAAGGTTTCCAGACAGCTAGAAGTACATGTGAGATCCTATCTTAAAAACAGAACAGGAACAACAGCAACAGCGCACACACAAAGCAAATAAAAAAATGGATGTGGTAGCACATACTTGTAACACTAGTGCTGAGGCCGGAGGATCAGTGATTTCACAGTTGTACTCATTGGATAGCTCATTGGAAGTTGGAAGCCAGCCTGAGCCGTAGGAAATCCTGTCTTTAAACAACAATAAAAATGGTGTACAGCAGGTCTCTAGAATATATTCATCTTCCTTCCTAAAACTTCACATCAACCAAGCAATAATTCCCCCACTTCCTATTTCTCATACGCCAGCTCCTAGCAACCATTTTTTTAAACTGTGAAAATCCATTCTTTCCCAGGTTCAGGCTTTTCAGATCCCTTCAGGAGCTGCTTACAGCTTTACGGTCTTAAATCCTTGTGCTCTCACATCTCCAGCTACATAGCCATTTCACACTGCCAGCTGACATTGGAGAGACTTTGTACTTTGTCCCCATTCCTAGAAGGGTCCCTGAAGTCACTTTCTTCTTTTGAGTCCTCATCCTTCAAGTCTCAGGTCTCAGGTATCCCCATGCATTGTTCCTTTTTCTTCTGGTTTCCCAATGCAATATCATTTACTTGGTGCACTCTGATTAATAGCCCCTAGATCACCACTGTGCTTGGTTCCTTGAGGAAAGAAAGGTCTTATCTCTGTAACCCTAGCACAAAACTACTTTATTGCCAAATAACTACCATATTTCCCATATCTCCTCATTCTCTGATTTGTTTAAAATTAATTTCTTGATTAGCAAAACTTCACTTGATAAGAACTTGGTGCCTTCCTCCCCTTTCATCTTCTCTCATGTCCTCCCCAGTCCCAAGTCATTTATATTTGAATAACATACGGATGTTTTTATTTTCTCATTCCTAGGACCGAAGGCCTGACAAGAAGCAACTTGAGATGAAGAGTTTACTTTGTCATACAGAACAAGGCATATCATCTTTCAGGCTGGGGAAGACAAGGCAGCAGGGGCATGAGGTAGCTGGTCACATTTCTTCTATGGTCCCAAAGCCGGGAATGGCAAAGAAGTGGCAACACGCTCTAAACATCGTGGCTCACCTGTAGTGATTCACTTGCTTCCTCCAGGGAGGCCCTACCTCTTAAGGCTTCCATATCTCCCAAAACTATGCAGCCAGCTGGTGACCAAATGTTCAAACACAGGGGCCTTATAAAGGACGCTCCAAATTCAAGCCCTAATTGTGGGCATAGAATTTTGTCTAAGAATAATAGGCATCTGGATTTCTTCCAAAACTACATCTTTCTGCAAAAGTCTGATAAAATCAGACATAGGCAGGAAGATCAAGAGTTGAAGGCCATCCTATGCTACACAGTGAGATCCTGTCTCACCAGAGGGATAAAAATGTTCTGATGAAAGCTAGACTTGTTCCCCTGTTCTAAAGTACCTTTTTCCCTGCTTGATAGCTAAACAATTTTCTCTTGTTAATATTCAACAGCACATTTCAATGTTGGCAATCCAGTGTAAATGTTTCCTATTGGATGCATGGACTTTCTTACCGAGGAAATTTTCTATTATATATCTTTGAATACTTTCGCTTGCCATCTGTTCTTGTCTTTGAAATGGCAAGCATTTTGTCAATTAGCCATGTCTACCAACCTCTTATAATTGCTTTCACTTACATTTAGTTATGATATCTCCCACCACATTTATTATAAATGTCTCCCACCACATTAATTTGAAACTAACTATGCCTCACCTATTCTTTATTTTCTAATATATTTGTTTTACATCTTGTTAGAATTCCCTGAACTAGGACTTGCCTTTGTGTATGGAGTGTGGGGAGGGAGGGATAGAGTAAGATGGTAGCTAGTAGTGTTTTGCTGGAGTTGTCCTAATTTGCTTTTCTGTTGCTGTGATGAAGACTATGACCAAAAGTAACTGTGGTGAGGAGAGGCGTTTTACCTACAAGTTACACTCTCTCCCCAGGGGAGCCAGGGAAGGGGCTCAAGGCAGAGACCAAGCTATGTTATTGGCTGTCACATTACCCTTCGGCTTGCTCAGCTACCTTTCTTACACAGCACAGGCCCACCTGCTGGGGGACAGTACCACCCACAGAAGGTTGGGCTGTCCTACATCCCTTAGCAATTAGGAGAATACCTCATAGACATGGCACAGGCCAATCTGATCTGAGCGGTTCTTCAGCTGAGGTTGTCTCTTCTCATTTGCTTCATTGACCATGAACATCTCTATGAACATTCTTCCACAACAAGGGGCACTCACAGGGAATTTCCATTATGGAAAATACAGACTTTTACAGATTTTTTTTCCACGTCAAGTATATGTTGCCTATTCAGCCTTGCTGTACCTGTGTCTCCATCTGTAGTCCATTTTCAAATTTTATGTCTTTTGTCTAGGTCTTGTGTATGCTTAAAATTGGCAATATTGTTCAGATATTATGCATTTTAACAGGGTGAACTCAAAATCATGGTTTTTTTTTTTTTTTAAATTTCCACAGTCTTCCATAAAGGGAATGGCAGAAGATTTAACACTACTAACTAACGTCTACAACAAGAAGAAATTAATAACTGATACTTTGAAATATTGCTATGTATAAACACTATGTTAAGCACTTTACGTTGATTTACTGTAATTCCGTCATGGTAGACACTACCATTCAGTGTCTAGTTAAATAGGTTCTAGGACAAACCATGTGGGTTTGAACCTGTGTATGTCGTCAATAAATTATTTGTTCTCTGCAGACATTAGTTTCATAATCTCTAAAACGAGAGTAATAAATTCATTGAACCTTATTAACGGGAAGAGTAAGTAAGACAGTTAAGGCATGCATATAAGATACTCTGTGTCAGAGAAATGAATGAATGTTCTCAAAATAAAACTTTTAAATA